>NW_026863361.1:0-5140 GCF_026571515.1 Ruditapes philippinarum | reverse complement strand
TAAAGTTCTGGAATAACTGTATGTCTTTTTAATTAACACGATGACCAAAGTTATGCCCACAACAGATTCCAGGTACAAAAAACATATCATGTCTTCCGTAAGGTATATCAAAATTATTTTGGGTTTTGCTTATCATGTAGAGTTCTGCTTGGAATGATATCTAAGGAATTCAATGTGTACACGATTTGTTGTATCCAAACTTTGAAATCAATTAGATCCTTGAAAATGAAATCCACCAGTGCAACCTTGTCTTCGGAGTCATCCGTACCCTATTTTAAACTCTGATTTGCTACAGTCTTTCCCTATATAAAACTTGTTCAATTCTGATACGCTTTCTGTGCCGTTTTATCTGAAAAATGGTTGAACAATTCTAGCGTTGAATTTTCAGTTACTCTATCGCAACGAAGGAGACTAGGGACAATTCCTGTTTTGTTGAATTTGTCTGGGTAGTATGACGCTATCACTGCGGCCAGTTGTCGCTGTTTGATACTTCAATCCATAAAATGAGTCGACTGTACAGATCGCTCTGTGAATGCAGAATCAACATGGCTTGAACTTACCGTAACCATTAACATGCCACACAAAGTTAATCTGTTCTAGTCTTGTTAAATGCGCTCCTCTGCGAATAACAGCTAAATCTGTGATAATAACAATACTCGTTACTGGTGTAATAATCAACAGTCCCATTGTGAGACCATTTTCGTCGTCCGGAAAAGGGATTAAGAAAATTCTGCAAAAGAAAAAATAAACAAATAAAGTTAATACACATAAGAAAATCAACATTTTTAATTATTATAAAACGAAGAGATACACAATTTTAAATACTATTCCAAATTTAACAATTGGGAAATTACACAAATACAGGCAACAAATATTAGTTTCGACGCTTGTGTCCCTCATCGTAGATTTTATGTTTTAACGTACTAGCTTTACCTCTGTAGTTCTTTAAATTAAAATATACAATTAAAGAATAATAATAAAAGGTTTATAAATCTCAATTACATCTTCTTGTCTATCTTTAAGATTATGATTTATGGCGTTTTCCCGCCTTTACAGAATCTCTAAGTTCTAAGACATAAGTTCTAAGATCTAACATCTTAAGTTCTATCTTCTAACTCAAAACGGCCTCAATGGGCTTCCGTAGATTTGTATTTACATTTGTATATGTTGTATTTTGCTTGTTAATGTATATAGATATTTAATTTATTATCATGAAACACATGATTACCAATATATCGTTCTTGCTATTGCTGTATTTATACACTTCATTCCTATGGTGTTGTATATACGGAAATTCCCAGAATTTATGTACAGTATCTTTGCTTTTTAATTAAAATCATCAAGGTTTTGCTTCCATTTTCGATCTGCATCGCAAGCTGTTATTTTCTTGAGCAAGAAACTTAACACTAAATGAATAATGGCTCCGAGGCCGCGAAACAACGGAACGACGATGGCCAGAGGTCGAATATACGAATACGATGATACGATATTATACCAAGTTTTCACCAGATGTCGTGTTTTTTGTTGTTGTTTTTTGTTGTTTTGTTTTGTTTTTTCTCGACTTTTAACCATCATAAATTCGTTTTAACGTCGTTTCAGGTTATGTGTGTGTCGCGATGGCCTTAATGGGACATCGTGGAAATCAGGTACAAAACATTTCCCTTGTTTAGCGTTTATTTAGGGCATGTTCCACTTATTTCTTTAAGAAATAATGCAAATTACGTTTATTTTATGTACTAGTATTCTGTAACTATTTAAATCAAGAAATAAACAATAATTTTGAAAGGCCTAATGCATTAGAGAGTCTCTATGCATACACTATTTTAAATACATGTACTAGTATGTCCGTATACTTGTTTGAATTAGGGGCATTACCGCTCATTTAGGCAAATATGTTTTGGCCCGAACACAATCCGTTAACTAATTTTTGTTTAAACTTCGGTTTTACATCGGTTTTTAAGAAACCATTGTGTCCTTATATAAAACTATTCACGATGACTGCTTTCTAGTGATCAAGCCGAAAGAAGACATAGATGAGCGAGAGATAGGTGTCGTGACCCAATTACTTTTTCAGAATTAGAATATGTGACCCTATGGTTAGGATTTCAATGCTGTATTCATTAACCACTGACACCGTAAGCTTTATGTTACTAAAGTATTGGCTGAATATACTCTTGCTTCGTCATAGATATAAATGTGTGTTTGTTTGTTTCATTTTACGCCTTTTTCCAACAGTAATTCAGTCATATAGGCGGGTAGTTTCCTAACCATCGTTCCTGGAGAGTTACACCAGTACTAGATATAAATGTGGATCATATATATATAGAAGAAATAGATGCGACAAATGTAAGATTTACAACACTTGAAAATTCCACATGAGCACCAAACCCGCATTAGATGGGACACATGGAGATTCGTGCCAAATGTGCTAAATGTGCTCCTACATTCATGAACTTCTTATAAATATATAATAAATAAACATTATTTTGATCTCCAAATTGAAGAAACAGCATTTCCCCCTAAAATTTCCATCACTACCCTCCACAGTTAGTACAAGTTCCGTTCAAAATTTTCATAAACATGATACTTTTTTACTTGCGTAACAGTGATGCTCATTTTAAGCAGGCCCTTTGTATATGCTCTTCGAGCTCGTAATACGTTTAGTTTTATGTTGACTTCTATATATAGTCCTTTCCTCTATGTACAAATTCTTCAATGTCTGAATGTTTGATGTATTCCGGAAAAGTGGAGATCCCTCAAGAGCAATATTCCAAAGCAAATATATACAGTTGACACTTGCAGTCTCTATTTCCCTTGGAGTCTATTCTTGAGAGATAATAAATTATAAACCCCATTCATCATTTCCGATATAGGGCATTTTCTGTTCTAATGTTATTTAAAACAGGTTTGTAGCTTAAAGATTAAAGTCAAATAGATAAGTGATGGCGTTTGTGTAGATGAGCTACGCAATTCGCGGGTCAGTGATTTCCAGCAAATATTAAGAAAATGTTCAAACAATATTTTTCATTGTGTTTATTACTTATATAAGAGACAATGGTAAAAGTGTTGAGTACGTTTTAGATAATTATTTAGTGACGAAGCGGTCAAGTCCACTATAACGGATCATATTGTATTTATCATCTTTTAAGGATATAAATTATGTAACGCAGTAGGCAAGACTGTCTGTAGCGCCGCTATATGTCGCAACGCAGCTATATGTCGCAACTAACGCTAAATGTCGCAAGGCTGACGCTATATGTCGCAATCAACGCTATATGTCGCAATCGCCTACCGCTAAATGTCGCAACGTTGCCGCTATATGTCGCACGAAAATCGATTGCCGCTAAATGTCGTAACCCCTTGACGCTAAATGTCGCACTTGGTGGAAAAGTCAAATCAGATCAGGCACATTGACCGATTGGTTTCCATTTATATTTGTAACAAAACTACCTTTCACAAATACATATATCGCATTAACAGAGGTTATATCGGTAACAAAATGAAATTCAATATAAGCCGCGTGAATTCATATCGTTACTGCGTGATGTGTCTTATTACTATTTAATACAGTGGAACGGACAACAAACATCAAAATAGTTGGTAGCGGGACATTTGAAGGTCAAAGGTTAAATTCGTGTCCGCTCCATAACTTTTTCATTTATTATGCTAATTTGATCAAACTTCACACAAATGTTCACCGGCATTAGATATTGTGTTCCATGCAGCATCAAGGTCCCTACCGCGTCAAGGTCAAGGTCAAGGTCACCGCTCCATAACTTTATCATTTAGTATGCGAATTTGAACAAATTTCAAACAACTTGTATGTAACCCAGGCATTCCGCACCGTCGGTCTATTTGAAGCATTGTCCTTAGCACCACAAACAGTTTTCTGACCAATGAAAAGCACACACGTCACAATAACATCAACTAGGTATAACAGAAACGTGATACTTTAATATAATATATATAATTATACAAGCGTAAAATGGCTGCGAAACAATTGTTTGATGGAAAGGCATGAAATACTGTTATTTAAAAGGCAGCTGTTGAGTTTTACCAAATTGCTTAACAGCAAAAAAATGTATTACTATGTTACACCACGAAGTAATAAATTACAATCTGATCTTAACATTTTACTGGGTTAAAAGGGGAATCGTTACTATAGTATAATTATAATAGTAAAATATTGTCTTATCACACGGTTTATTTGATTGTAACGGGTCTGATCAAAAACTTTAATGCGTTAAATCTGGGATGTACTATAACGTATCGTATGTTCCAGGTTAAATATAAAAAATATACATTTCTTCATAACGAACTTGTTTTCTAGTTTTAAGGCAAAAAAATTAGATGGACATTTTCAGATATACATTTTGTATTATGAGAATGTAACACATTTTGCGTGCTTGTCCAATACAAAACAGTGCCCTTTTAGATCCAGACAGGTCAGGTAACAATATTCTATGCGTCATCATTTCCTGAGCTTTATTGTCTAATTCCATGATAACTAGTCTCGATTACCTACCCCCTATACATGAAAATCTGAAATCGTCCAGTCCATTGGATGTTTACGGACATGGTCTTTGGTATGTCAGCATATCTAGCATATTCAAATGAGTTAAATATATACATGTATTTATATAGCCTGGGATTCAGGCGTTGATATTTTTTGCTTATTTAAAACATACGCGCTATTTCATACTCGATCGTCATAGATAACGCACAACATCTCTGGTTTTGATAGTATCGATTTGTCGATTTGCCGAACAGAAGCACATAAAAAATCGACAGGCTGGAACCCAGGCTAGTATTTATATTCAAAAGGGCCTTTTAAAGATTTTTGGATAAAACAAAGCTGCGTCCAAGTTTTCATGTATAGTGATTGTGCATTACGAAGATCGATTGGAAATGTTTGATTATAATACAGTATTAATATACAGTATATTATGGAATTCCATAACGACAGCCAACTGTTGACTGCTTACTGCGCGCTGCTTACATTATTGCTATAGTGATTGTACATTACGAAGATCGATTGGAAATGTTTGATTATAATACAGTATTAAAACAGTGATATTATGGAATTCCATAAACGACAGCCAACTGTTGACTGCTTACTGCGCGCTGCTTACACTATTGT
>NW_026863360.1:0-15188 GCF_026571515.1 Ruditapes philippinarum | reverse complement strand
ACAATGTATAGATAGCATGTTAGAGCTTAACGTTGTTTATAACTTGGCGAAACATTACTAAAAGAAAGAAAAAAAATGTTAACTCAAAAACAGTATTAAAGGATGCATTTTTAGAGTTGGCTGAACATTTAATATAATATATTTTAAACGCAACAGGCTTTGTTTCTTCGAAACTGTGTATGCCATTGGATAACAGTGGCAAATGAAAGATTAAACACGGCACACAATTGCTTGGTTATATAATTTTATTGGCTGTATTAAATACGCAGGCGACCTTATAGTGCTGTATAAACGATTAAAGCAAATTTTTATGCAATTCTTATCTGCCTGTCTTACGACGTTCTTCTAATTTAGACAAGAGATTTACATGAATGTTAGGCAAATAATTTCAGGGCAATTTCATCTTAGACCAATAATTTTAAAAACTCACCTGAACACTCATTTTAGAACGTCTCGCATATGTTGCTGATTATTCTATCAATGTCAACGCATAAAATGAAGTAAATAATGTGTTAATGCTTTGAATAGATTGTTAATGCTTTGAAGAAGTGTTAATTTTTTTTTTCTTCTGGGGGGGGGGGGGGTTACGTCACATCGACACAGAATAGGTCATATCGCGACGTTCCAGCTTTACTGGTGGAGGAAGACCTCAGGTCCACCTCCATGCATTATTTCAGGCACGAACGGGCACCTGAGTAGAACCACCGACGTTCCGTAAGCTAACTTTGCACATAAAATACTCAATTAAAGAATAAAGTAAGCAGGTGAATTATTAGATCACCTGATCACTGCAATACAATCAAGTAATTGAATTTATGCAAGTTATTGAATGTGTATAGATAAATTCATCATATAAGATGACATAAATCATTAGTGTTTTAAATAAATATTTAATCGGTTTATACTAGTTATATCAATTTCAAATTAAAGTAATTTTTATCATATACACTTTTTATTAATTTAAGTTATTTCTTATAATAAGTATACAACACTGTTTATCATTTACAACATTATGTACAGCTCTAGTACAATGTATTAGTGTTGTAGGGAACATAAAGTGCCCATTTTTATCCATTTCAGAGATGATTACTTAAATGTGATTCACACCAAATAAATACGTTACATTTGGAATAATATGATTATTCATTTTGGTTTTTATTCACTATATTCAGAAACTGATCATCATGAATCCATTAGAGGACAAAGCTGTGAGTTTGAAATATCATAGCATCGACAATTGCCGAATCAAGATCTAGTTCACATGAAACATAAAACGGGTTAGATGATACATTAAAAGCATTTATAATGAAACGTGTTTCAACTGACATCATTTGATGTATTTTGTTTATCCGTATTGGTTTCATTACATTAATATGAAGTTATGAAGAGAAATTAAATAGTAGTGCTATGTAATGAAATAGGTCCATCTAAGTGCACAAATGCTGAGCTGCATTGTGAAGAGCCTTATAAATTGGTTGATATCATAATGATTGTGAAAAGCTTAGAAGAACAAAAATCAAATGCATAATTTGTCCCAAAAGTATGTAACTGTTATAAATAATTTTTAATGAGTTATAGAAATATGTGAACTTTTCAATTCAGGAAAATGTATGAAATACACACTTATTACGCACTTTGTGTTTGTTTAATACATTTGAAAAAATAAGGTGATCCATCGGAAGTATTAAAAAGAACACAACATGAAAACTGCAGACTTGGTTTGACTGAGTCACTTGACACCTGATTTTGTGAGGTATACGATCTGGAAGTAGTGTGATATTTCCATATGTAGCTTGGATAAACTTTGAGAAATGTTTATGACGAGGCAGTTTAAGAAATCAGATTCAATCTAATATACGATTTTCAGATTTATTTTTGCCTTTAAAATGTCGCAATCCACAAGCAATTATGATTCGTTGACATATCTTAAATTCTATTAAAGCATCACTAATTACTTAAATTTGTTATCTTTTCTGCATACAATAAAAACAGAAAAGAAGTAAAGAAAATCCGACAATCTGAAAGAACAATTCGTCATATTTCTCTTCGTGTATGATAATTATTCCCAAAAAAGGAGTGGAGCTTCGTATAATCGAACAGTTTTATACCACTCTATAGAATCATGAATGAGAGATATTTACAAGGTGTTTGATAAAATAAAACATATGTGAGACAGAGATACATTTGCAATGCAATAAATGATAGTTGAGATGTTTTGTTATCTTCCTCAGATGAATTGTAATCAAGTTATAATTTTATTGCCTTGACATTACTAGAAAGTAATTGACAATAAATACAAGGCAAAGTTCAATTAAACAGGATATACAAAATATTATATAAGACTAAAAGCAATTACCTAAGATATGACATACTCTGTAAACATCATCTGTCAGCTGTCAAAACCCAATGTTTACAAACAAGAAAAACGCCCACGAGAAATCAATGACGTAGAACGCATAATTCAATGACGTAATACACATAAACGTAACAGGTACACATAAATGTTGTAAACATGCCGGTAACTCACTATCAGTCAAATTATCCAATATCTTTAGAAATTGACGTTAACAGTAGATGACAATTATAAACAGACATACATAAAGTTTACCGCTAGAAGGTAATTCAACTTTGAACTTTATATTGAACGGTAAAAGCTTTATCACTGAGATTAAAAATAATGTAAACAATACCCCACCCACTTTTAAAACCATTAAGTTATACGAAGTTTGCACATAAAAATACTCAATTAAAGAATAAAGTAAGTGAATTATTAGATCACCTGATCCCTGCAGTATTTCACCTGACTGTGTCAAATTTAATTTAACATCATAGCACCTTATAATTGTTTATAGAATTGCAAATTTGTCTTTTATGCAATATATATTGAGTAAAGAAAATTGTGACTCTGATTATTCGGCAATTATTTTCGATTTTCTGATTCCCTTGAGCGATATATCACATTTTGATTATTTCATTGTCCCATCTTAGTAGAGCTGTATGTACCAAGTAAGGGAAAAGGTGAAAGTGCTTCTATGAGTTGATTTTAATCCAACTTTTAACGCAAAACATGCATGATATAATAACATACCTTAATTTAGAACAGAATCGTAAAAGGTACTGCCTGAAAAGCGCACGGCCAATGCAGACCATCTTCGCAAAGGTATATATTAATTAGTAAGTGACTGCAATCCATCTACACTTTACTTAAAATCTAGTCAAACTTGATAACTTCAAATTAAACTTTCTTTCAGAATTGTGATATTTTTTGGGATTTACTTTTTAATGACATACCTTGCAATTGCAAACGCATTACCAATTCTTCATTTCACTTTTCTTTATATTGTTAACACATTCGATTGTATGTAATAAAACATCTAAAAATACATTTTGCAGTAGAGTAAGCATGCAATATAAGCATGGATAACTTAAGCACAAGTAAATAAATTAAAAAATAGATATAAAAATTGTATGTGAGCTTGCGCCAAACATTAATATCAATACAATCTAAGAAACAAAATTCGGAATACCCAGTAGAAAAATAAAAAGCCCGTGCTGGTAGTAAGCACCTACCACTACCGTTCATGAACAGACTAAAACAAGCACAGCCTACTCAATGTTTAATGTTGCCGTTTTTATGTCGCTCTTTAGGGATTCCGATTTTTTCTCTATTTAAGAAAACGCACATTAACTGGTCAACACCAACATCTCTGCAGATTATCGCTAACTCAGATATGGAAATAGTACAATCATCAGATTTCTCATTTTGACTATGTCAACAGTTCTTTAATTAATTGTGTTTGACATTTGCATTAAAAAACGACGCAAATAAATTTGGTTACCGTAATGCATAGATATAGTGTACGTCCACTTATTTTAAAATGAAGTGGAAAAGAACTTGTAAACGCCAACGTTATTAGCAATTTTATTTTACGTGACATTTATATTTCAGTTGTATTGAAAATGGCATTTTGTAAGAACACATTTTCTAATGTTTTTTTTTTCTCCTTTCTTTATTTGTGTTCTCTGTTTTAATAAAAACATGTGTTTATTTGCTTGCTCGACAATATTTGTGTCTTCCTTATTTTTACGTTTATTTTAACACATATGATTCCCGGATAAATAACCAGTAATTACCAATTTCTCCGCAACCGACTGGACACTAATCCCACATGAGTTCTTAGTCAGCGGTGAAACACAAATAGTTTGCACTTTAAATGATATAAATGTCTAAAAAAATATGTATAAAATCATTTCTGAAAATTTATTGTCGACTGTACTATATATATGACAACGTAGGGAGCCGTATTATGATAATCATTACAATAATTATTGTATTTTATCAAATTTTGGATGCAATATCAGACAATTTCGCACCAAAAGGATCGGAGATGGTATGTTTGATTTTATTTGTATCATGACGGTGTTTGCTCTTATAACACCAGTACTAAATAGTTTCAGGCAAGAAAGCAAACCTGTTCTTATAATAACAAGCTTTTTTCAAGTTTACATTGATAACAAGTTTTAATCATATTATTAACATAATATATATAAAAATACAACTAAAGTTACATTATGAACGAGAAATATATATTGAAACAACTTAAACAGATAGACACAATTTAGTCTTTTACAGCATATGAGTTATCCCATTACTGTACTTAGACGATGTTGTATACAGTTCACAATTAATTATTTCTTTCTTTAAGTTCTTTTTCTCTTTTTTGTAGTCATATAAATCATTCCTTTATTTTATTATGGTAGACCTAAGACAAGTCAACAAAGCATTATCAACTGTTTGTCAAACTGCACGATTGATGATTATTTATGGCATTTAATTTAACCAAGTTGAGCAATTGTAAAATACACGTATTATAAATGTTTTATAATATTAGGTGAAATGGAGCTTTGTAAAGATACTAGTACTTAACTACATCAGTTGGTATTTTTTTATTGTAATGCATGTAGTATAAATCATGTGACCTTTCAAAATTCTTTATACTTTGTAAAAAGAGCATTTTCCCTTACAGTCTCGAATGCTTTAAACTCGTTATAATTTGCATCAAATTTACAGATGTAAGTTTTAATCTTGACTGGACCATTTATAATTTCAGGGATAATCACATAATCTACTGTCTGAACAGTGGGCAATGCAGACGATGATCAGACGGCTGGTCGCACAGGTATATTAAGTTGCTGCTAGTAGACAAAAATCTAATCTTTTATATTTGATTTAACAACTAATCGTACTGGATAACTTTTTACAAAAAAACCTTGGCAAAAACATCTAATTTCCAAACTGCACTTTTGTATTATTCTTAATGAGATACCTTGTAACTTTAAACATACTACCAGTTCATAATAATACTTTCTGTTTTATAAGTGTTACTTCATCTGTATGTAATAAAACATCTTAAAATACATTCTGTAGCTGAGGTTGCATGCAACAAATGCATCTATTCCACTTAAGACTAAGTGTTCATTTGAATAACTAAAAGAGATAATACAAAAATGAACGTAAGGAAATCTTATAAAAACTGGAGTCGAACAAAGTTCATATCAATAAAACTGTAAGTAACACATAACACAGAATACTTGGTTCAACTATCTCTATTTTTAACTGGAGTAGTTTTTTTTAAATATATTGATTTTATCATTTATCTCAAACAATTATAATTATAAAAGAATGTCTTTGAAAAACATTAAACAAGATTATATTGGTTTATAGGTTAAAGATTATATCTTTTTATGTGTAAGTACCTATATCAACCCTTTAGAAAAAAGTACATACACATTTATGTAGGAAGTTGTTTCCAGAACGAGGTAAGTCATTATACTATTAAAACATATGGCCTTTGTTAATTTTCATAATTTATTTTTGTCCAGGCCATTTCTCCTAATGTATAAAAGCAATGGACTTGAAACTTCATACACTGAAAGATCTGCAGTGCACAAGAACTGGTGCTCTGCACTTCTTATTTTTTGAGTTATTGCCCTTTGTTAGTTTTCATACTTTATTTTTGTCTTGGCCATTTCTCCTAAAGTATAAAAGCTATGGACATGAAACTTCATAGGATGATAGGGCGACACATCTGACTCGCAGAGTTCTAGTTTTATATTATATTTCTTGTTATATTTTTATCTAGTGACATGTATATACATTATGTGTGACAATGCTTTGTAAAACATTTAAATCTTTTCCAATGTTCAGGATGTTAATCTCCATTATATCGTGGTTAAAAATATATTTCTAGGTCACAGACTTTGAAATAATTGGTAGATGGAACATATATACCATTTCTGCCAGCAGAACAGTAATTTATGATAATTTTGAATATTTGCATAAGATGCTGCTGGCAGAACAGTCTTTAACGATTTTTTTTGATAATGTTTCTTGCATAATGATAGGATTCTTTCTAGTGGTCATGTAAAATTATAAAGTAAATGTTCTGCCAGCATATTAGTATTGATTTCAAATTTTAACATAAGAGGGAATGAAATTTGTTTTGCACTGGCAGAACAGACTGAAATGAATTTTGTTTATGAATGATGGTATTTAAAATTGTTTACATCCTGAAAGTTTTTTTTTACTAATGGTATTGAATTAAGTATTTTTTTTACTATTGGTATTGAATTATAATAAAGTGAATATTCCGCCAGCAGAACAGATTCATTAATTATAATTTTAAATATTTGCATAAGATGGAATGAAATTTGTGTTCCGCTGGCGGAACACTATTTAATAAAAATTCTTTTTATGATAAACTTGCAGAGTGATAGTAATTAAAAATGTAAAAGATCTTGCAAGGTTTAATGTTTTTTAAATAATCATGTAATATTATAAAGTGAATGTTCTGCTGGCAGAACATTGCAAGTAGACCAGAATCAATTATGAATTATATTTTTCACAAAACCCTGTAAGAATATAGGAAAAATAATATGTGGTAATATGTAAATGTTCCGCCAGCAGAACAGAATTATTTTATCTAATTTTGCATAAGATGGTATCATATTTCTGTTCTGCCGGCGGAACAACTTTAACTGAATTTTATTATATGATGTTACTTTTAGAAATATATTTTTGATAAAACCTTGCAAGGTTGTAAATGAATTGTAATATCTTGTAATATGTAAATGTTCCGCCGGCAGAACAGTATTATTTATGATTATATCTAATTTTGCATTAGATGGAATCATATTTCTGTTCTGCCGGCGGAACAACCTTAACTGAATTTTATTATATGATGTTACTTTTAGAAATATATTTTTGATAAAACCTTGCAAGGTTGTAAAGGAATTGTAATATCTTGTAATATGTAAATGTTCCGCCGGCAGAACAGTATTATTTATGATTATATCTAATTTTGCATTAGATGGAATCATATTTTTGTTCTGCCGGCGGAACAACCTTAACTGAATTTTATTATATGATGTTACTTTTAGAAATTTATTTTTGATAAAACCTTGCAAGGTTGTAAATGAATTGTAATATCATGTAATATGTAAATGTTCCGCCTGCAGAACAGGTCTATTTATTATGATATCTAACTTTGCTTTAGATGTAATCATGTTTGTGTTCTGCCAGCGGAACAATTTTAAATGAATTTTATTATATGATGTTACTTTAGGCATAATATTTATGAAACCTGGCAAGGTTGTAAAGAAATTGTAATATCTTGTAATATGTAAATGTTCCGCCAGCAGAACAGGTCTATTTATGATTATATCTAATTTTGCATTAGATGGAATCATATTTTTTCTGCCGGCGGAACAACCTTGAATTTTATTAATATGATGTTTACTGCCGTAAGGTTGTAAAGGAATTGTAATATCTTGTAATATGTAAATGTTCCGCCAACTAATTTTTGCATTAGATGGAAACATAGTTTTGTTCTTTTTAACTGAATTTTATTATATGATGTTACTTTTAGAAATATATTTTTGATAAAACCTTGTAAGGTTGTAAAGGAATTGTAATATCTTGTAATATGTAAATGTTCCGCCAGCAGAACAGTATTATTTAATGATTATATCTAATTTTTGCATTAGATGGAATCATATTTTTGTTCTGCCGGCGGAACAATTTTAACTGAATTTTATTATATGATGTTACTTTTAGAAGTATATTTTTGATAAAACCTTGCAAGGTTGTAAAGGAATTGTAATATCTTGTAATATGTAAATGTTCCGCCGGCAGAAACAGTATTATTAATGATTATATCTAATTTTTGCATAGATGGAATCATATTTCTGTTCTGCCGGCGGAAAACCTTAACTAAATTTTATTATATGATGTTACTTTAAAAAAGTATATTTTTGAAAGGTAAAGGAATTGTAATATCTTGTAATATGTAAATGTTCCGCCAGCAGAACAGTATTATGATTATATCTAATTTTGAATTAGATGGAATCATATTAAATTTTCTGTTCTGCCGGCGGAACAACCTTAAATTTAAGGCTGACATATTTGTAGAAAAATTTAATATTGCTGTAAGCAGAATCAAATTGATATCTTTCTATAATAGCTTTATTTATTTATTTATTTATTTATTTATTTATTTATTTATTTATTTATTTATTTATTTATTTATATATTTATTGTTCCGCCGGCAGAACATTTTAACAGATTTTGGATTTGTGGTAATCGCACAGAAAGAACTGTTAAATGTTCCGCTGGCAGAACAGACCATGATTTATTTATGATTATATTTTTAAATTTTATAGAAAAAAATGAAATAAATTTGGTGTTAAATATATTTACAGATGTTGTTTTTGTGTATTTTCCATTAAAATACTATCTAAAAAATCAACTAAAATAGCTGAAAATGGCCTTTTTAATTGGGAATCTGTGGATAATCCCTTTTTAAAATGGATGGAGTTATGCGTACTTTTTACTGTTTCTGCGGTTTGTATGTACTTGAAGTTCATTTGGAGTAAATTTATTTCAAGTTTAGTTTTACGTATACCATGATGACAGGTGACAACAAGTGACATCATTTTATTCATTTAAATATATGGATCTGCTTAGTAACTGATCTACAGATGTATCTTAATTCCAACTGTGTGATAATCTTAATTTTATATGTGGATTTCCGCTTAAGCGTGAACGGTAGTACAAGTATTTATAATACCGATATGAACAGACTTAAAGGGACCCTGCAACAATTCAATGTTGCCGTTTTATGGCGCTTTTTATGTATTCCGTTTCCTTTTCTATATTTTCGACAACACACATTGACTGGTTAACTACAATAACACTCTGCTGACTGCCGTAAACTCGGGTTTTGTAATGGTGAAATTGTCAAATTTGTCATTTTGACCATGTCATCAGTTCTTTAATTAAGATGTATTCTGACCAATTACATTGAAGGGCCACACAAATTTATTTGGAAACCGTACAATTATAATGTGCGTCCACTTATATTAAAATGGAGTGCAGTAAAACCTGTAAATGCCAACGTTATTAACAATTTTATCTTACTTGACATTTGTATCAACCACCAACAAGGAACTAGAAGTTGGAGGTTTACATTTGATTAATTACCAGACGATTTGTTTTCTCATTGATTTACATGACATGACTATTAACCTTGCAAAATTATTTACAAGCTGATAAATATACAAGCTATTCTACTTTGCATTATTTTATTTTAATTTTACCGATGAATCATTTAAAGATGGAATTTAAAGTAAACTGTACTCTACGAGGTTAATTATTACTAATGAGTAGGAACTTCTAGGGGGGTTGGGGTTGGGAACAAGCTCTTTGAACTACTACCCCTTGCCAATTGTACGTATCTGAATTAAAAATAAATTGCAGCTCCGGAACCACGAGATCGGGCATCATATGTTCGATTCCTTTTGGAATGATGACAACGTGTCCTTTTATAACACCAGAACTGTTAAATTCCAGGCAATGAAACGAGTCCAGTTTTAAGTTGAAATAATTACAAGTTGACTTCCAGATTTTATTTGAATGGTAATTTATAATCATATTATTGACCCATGTAGAAATTACAATTTTACCGACATGCCAATTTGAAATAGAGACCTATTTCAGTATTTTACAATATAGGTGTTTATCCATGCACTAAGATGACGATATACAGAGTTCACATTCAATTATTTGCGTATTGCGTTAGTCTTGTAAATTTTTTGACTTGACTTTGTTTCACTTGTGTCACATTTACTGACATCAATTTTCAGCTGTTTATAGCATTGTTAACCTTTCTGATAACGAAAATGATGTCTCATTTTTTGCGGCAACTTGAAACATTTTTTTTTCTTATTTCCTTGAGCAATATAACACTTTTTGATTATTGTACGAGTATAATCCACTCTTAGTGGAGGTTGATATCAACGACAAGGAAAACACATGACACTGTTTTTTTTTTCTTCTCTCCATATTTTATGGGTTTAACTTTAATCCCACTTTCAATACAAAACATGCATGAAATAATGGATTCATTAATTGATTATAGAAACGGTTTTTTTAAACGAACTCGATTTTATATGTGCTACGTGTGTTAAGCTGTATGACTGTTGCTTATTTATAAAATGACATTTAATGAATGTAGTCTTACTGTAATGCTTTCCTACCCAAAAGTCAAACACGTCGGTCAATATCGTAGCAAATAAAATTACGGAACATTACTTTTTCAAAATCAGATTATTTACAATTATTCATTCTTTAACGCTATGTTATAAACGGTTAAAAATTATTGAATGCCGGAGGCTATGTAAATGACCAATTTATTACGATATTGGCCGATGTTAGACATAATTTGGCGGGAAAGCATTGAAGTATGACTATATTAAAACAAAAAGATTAAGTACTATTTAAAATATGTTATACTATTAAGTGAAGCCGGCGTGTGTAAAAGATACATTACTACATAAGTTTATAACTTTTATCTCTTGGGGCAGGTGAACATGCTAGGAGGCTAAAGAGACGTTTCGCTAAGTAGTATTACCTTTTCTTTTAGAAGCACCTATATCGACACTAAAGAAAACATACTTTTAAAATGAAGGTAACTTAATAACTTACTTTAGTTTCATGTTTTTAAAACGAAGAAGGATTATGTTTATTGCTTGGAAAAGTAGGTGTGCTATTTAAATATGTGTAAATTCCTTTAATTTGTAAATAATTTACGAAAATCAACGTGTACAAGAATTATACAAGAATATAGTTGCCATACATGTTCAAAAACAATACGAATGGTATTTTAAAGTATAAATTTACGGAGTGGACTGATTTCATTTATTTTTTAATTAATCTAAAATTCGATATGTACATGTAGTTTCTGCTGGCAGTTGCTTTTTATGATTTTTAATAAAAGACGTAAAATGTTTGCAACTAAATGTAGTTGTGCACTTTTTAATTAAGGTAATATTCACATGCATTAATGCAATCACTATGGGGTATACAACTGTATAATGGTATAATGGCGAAACATACATTGTTAAAAAAAACGAGTCTGCTTGAGGACGTGGACTGGATATAGCAATTATCACTACAATCCATGAACAAGCACAATCGAATTAGTATCTGTTTTTCTTATAACTATTCCTTTTTCAGGATTACGAACATTTTCAACTTTATAAATACCCATGTTTGAACAAGCTACATATATAATTGTATAGGTTGAACATGTTGATGAAAAGGTTACCCATTTTATTATGTTGTTCATTTTGTTCAGTGAAGTCGTAAACAACCATTATAAGTATGTGATTAAATTCATTGTGTTGACAATTATTGTTTCTTTTTTCAAAATGGAATATCATTGAAAATAAAATTATTGGTTTAAAATGTCTTATCTTTGGAAAGATATATTTTCGACATGTTTTGAAAAAATAGGACAAGTATAATGTAACGAGACTTATCATGTATGTGTTCATTGCTATTACATATTCCACATCAAGTTTATTTGCTTTGCTGCTTTGAAAGAAAACAATCATTTATTGCATATTGAAACGTCTACAAAAAGGGAAATATGAACAAGACAGGATAAAGACTACTACACTTACTACAATAAAAATATTGTTTCATTTGAATATATATTGTTTTATTTTAAATGAAGAAAAGGCAAATGCAAGTAATTTGTTTACACTTTTTATACACATTATGTAGATAGCATAGGGTAATAAACATATGGTAATTTGTTTTAAAGATGTGCATACATTTTTAGAAATAGTTTTTTAGCGATTCATCCCCGTATTTATGATAAAAAAGTGTTCTGATAAGGACATTCTTTGTAAAGTGTACAATGATAGTGATATAAGGTAATCTACATGAAAAAGTTTGCCTAACGTTTTGTTGCGATCTCATTGTATGCATCAAACTAAACTTAAAATCACACTTTTGCCGTTAATTATAGGATTGTGTAATATATAAAATCTTAATTCATATTTTGCATAAACATACAATATGTCATATAGTTGTTAATATTTACACATCTCCATTATTGTATTCTATGATTGGACAATTTTAGGTGTGCACTATTAAAGAGCAACATTATGAAATCTTGTTTATTAGTGCTGTTTATAACATTATAACAGTAGCATTATAACATTGTTATCTTCATGTTGAATGGTATTTGCTCTTTTAAGGCCCGGACTAACTTCCTCATACAAGGTAAATACAATAAATTTAATGCCGTTAATATAATAATTTCTCCTGGAAAAGGAAAACCTTACTTAAATTTTGATAATTTCCATACATCGGCGAGAACATGTAATAATAATGATGATACCAATAATTATGATAATTATCTCTAAAAAGTATTCTTTGATTCAGTTATATTTATAATACTTATCAATCATCTAGTTTATTTACTGTGTGGATACTCATACTAAGCTCACTCGATGAAATGGAATTCCAGCTTACACACACAAACAAACAAATGTCCTCTACTGGGATCCTTCATATTTATCGGACAATCAGTTTATCGGACAAAAGCTATTCCTGCCGAATAGTGCTTTATTTTTATTTTAATTTTGCTTCGATTAAAAAATCATACAGTCTGAATCCTACAACACTTTCTGTTTCAAAGTAAATAACAACAAAAACACTCTCAGGTAAATAGTGTTGATTCAGTTCTTTATCTACTAACATGCCCTTTTGTTTACTAGTTATTGCATAAACAGGTCATGCGGGGGAATAATCTGTTCTGCGCAGGCCCAAATATGGAGGCCCTTAATGGGTTATTTAAGGTAGGTTTTACTTTAAATTCTAAGTCACATCAGAAAACAATCGTAACATATTTTAATGATTAAAAGTAATTTTAAATTTAGTCCAAGCAGTATCTCGTTGGTGTCTTTTACAAAGAAATGCAAATTAAAAAAACAAAAACAAAAAACAAAACATAAATTATAAGGAATCGGGTAACGCCCATGGGAGGCAACTCTACATGAAATGTAAATAAAATAGGTTTTATGGCTTTTGTAACATATAACAAATGACAAGTGTTTCTTTAAAGTGCGCCCATTATAGCTGCCGTGTCTATTTCTAGTAACATACTGAGGTTTTCCAATATCTTAACCTTGCCATTCAATAGTCGTAGTTTTCCTTGCTGATTATTCAAAACTTAATTTCAATTCACGACTTCAAAAAATTTTGAAACAATGTCCGGTAAATTTAGTTGTCTATACGATTTTTTTCATTATAATTCCATACTTTTAAAGACACATTTCTACGGTCATTTGTTTAATTTCATGATAGTCTAGGATCCCGGTATATGTTCATGGCACTGTCTCAATGTTTAAAGTTTATATTCATGGCACGATGCTGCAACTGTATAGAAAACTGCGCGTTTTCCAAACAATTCAAATCAATGCTCATTGAATTTTGCACTTATTCCTTTATCTTTAACGCACTTGGATGGCGGAAAAAAATTAAAAATTGATAAACGATCTGTTTGCTATATCAACTAGATCGTACACAGAAAAAATCATTTCTTTCAATCGTATTATTAGACCTTCTAGGAAACATCTTTCACAGAGCAATGAAATATTTATAAATTAAATTGATATTTTTGTGCGCTGAAAGGATTGACTATCGTTTTGGGGATTTCAATTCATTTAATTTTATTGTAGAAAAACTAAATTCTATCACGTCACAATCAAAAGCCATCAATAGATGAAGACTTGACAGTACAACGAGAGAAAAGAGGAAGATTATATTGATGAAGCAGAATAGTTTTCATTTGTAATTAGGGGATTGCCAAATGTCTGGTCAACAGACTTAGTGACTTAGACAAAAAACTATTATTTACTTTTTATATTCATTACGAATTATTCAATATTTTACATTAAATTATATATTTGATTTACAATTTGATAAAATGTCATGTGTACTCTATTCGAAAACGTAATAATTAAACATTCGGATAGCTCTTTTAGATATGTAATTGAAAATGTTTTAATAACCATGTTTACATGTATATTATTCTGTTTAAACGGTTAACAGTTTCATTCTTTTATAATATTTATTACGCATGATTCAATATTTTACATTAATATGAGAAAAACATTATAAGTCTGTATGAAATTCATTTAATTCAAATACAACATGTTTTCAAAATGCTTTTTTTTTAGATAATATGTTATTGAATGTTTCCATAACCATGTTTATATTTATATTTATCGAATTTAAACGGTTACTAGTTTCTTACCGTAAAATAAGCATGGTCAGTTGGAAAAGAAATAAAATGTATGTCAATATAATACTATGTTTTATATCGATAAGTATAAAATGACAACCAAAGCAATATTATGAATGAGGGATTTCTCTAACAATAAACTACAGACACGTTGATTTGAATCACATCATTTAGTCTTGTAATACTGAGTTCACAGTCAGCATTTTTCTAATAGTGTCGTTCCTATAAATTCACTTACTTGATTATATTTCACCTGTGTCAAATCAACTTACCATTACTAGCCGTTTAAAGCACTGGAAATTTCTCTTTTTATGTCATATATTGAATCAACAATATGGTGTCTTGGATTCTTCGGCATTAATTTTCCATTTCGGGTTCTCTCGAGCAATATAACACAGTTTTGATTATTTCAATATCCGCCCTCATTAGAGGTAAATATCACAAGCAAGGGAAACATGACATTGTATTATTTCAAGATAATATGGAGTTATTTTTAACTCTAATTTCAATGCAATATAAAATGTTAATTTC
>NW_026863359.1:0-35659 GCF_026571515.1 Ruditapes philippinarum | reverse complement strand
GTTTTTTGAAACCTTAATTTTTTAAAAACGTTTTTTTTGGGGGCCCTCCAAAAGGGTTTTTTTTTTCGGTTTATTTCCCTTGTTAAATTTAAATTAAAAAATTGGCTTAACCCCCCCCCAAAAATTAAATTTTTTAAAAATTTTTAATTTTTACAAATTTTAATTTAGAAAACTTTTAAATCCTTTTTTAAAAACCCAAATTTTTGATTTTGTAAAAAAATTTTATTTAAATTTTTTATCAAAACAATTTTTTTTTAAAAATTTTTTTGGGCCCTGGGGGATGAATTTTTTTTAATCTTAAGGGTCCCCCTTTCCAGGGGGATGGAAAGAAAAAGAATTTTTCTTTTTGTTTTTTGGGGATCAAAAAAAGGGGTTTAAAAATTTAAATTAAAAAAAATATGTTCCCCTTTTCAAATGAAAAATCAAAAAAATTTTTATTTTTTTCATTAAAAAAACTTTTTTTGGGCTTTAAAAAAGGGGCCCAAAAAAAAAAAAAGCCAAAAAAAAACCCCAAAAAAAAGAAACAAGAAGAAAAAACTTAAAAAAACAAAAAAAAGGAAACCCCTATTTGAAAAATAAAAAACCCGCCTTTCAAAAAGGCAAAAGGGCCCAAAGACCAAAACCCCAAAAATTTTTGGGGAAAACCCGAAAAGGCAAAATTTTAAACAATAAAGGGGGAAAAAACGACAAAAAAAAAAAATTTTTAAAAAGGGGTTTGAATAAAAAAAAAAAAAATTTTTTAAAAAAAAAACCTTTTTTTTTAAAAAAAAAAATTTTTAAAAAAAAAAAAGGTTTTTTTTTAAAAAAAAAAAAAAAAAAAAAAAAAAAAAAAAAAAAAAAAAAAAAAAAAAAAAAAAAAAAAAATTCGGCCCCAAAACCCCCAAAAAAAGGGGAAAAAAAAAAAAAGGGTTTGGTTTTTTTTTTTTTTTCCCAAAACCCAACAAAAAAAAAAAAAAATTTTTTCCCCCCCTTTTTTTCCCCAAAAAAAAGGCCCCAAAATTTAAAAAAAATTTTTTTTTAAAAAAAAAATTTTTTCCTTTTTTTTTTTTTTTTTTTTTTTTTTTTTTTTTTAAAAAAAAAAAATTTTTTTTTTGAAAAATCTTTTATTTTCCATTGTTTATTTTTACATCAAATGACCTTATAAGAAAAAAGACGTCAATTTTTTAAAATTTTTAAAAAAAAAAAGCAGATTGGGAAACATTTTCTAGGCTCTGTTTCCATTTTAAAAAAAAAAATCTAAAAAACAAAATTTAAAATTTAAAATTTCAACTTCTTCCCCCTGAAAAATAATAAAGCTTTTAAAAAAAAACTTTTCTTCAAGCTTACATACTATTGGCCTGCCAAAAGTTTTCCCCTTAACAAAAATAATTAAGTTAACAAAATCAAAAAAAGCCCCATTGGGGTTTTTTAAAACGATAAAAAATTTAAAAAAGTGTTTCAATACGTAAAATTCACCTAAAAAGGTTTTTTGAAAAACATTCGGCCCTAACAAAAAAAGGGAAAAAAAACCTTGGGAAAAAAAATTTAAAAAAAAATTTTTTAAAAAAAAAGCTAAAGTAGAAAAGATTTTTTCAAATTTTTTGTTTGTCCTAAAAAAAGCAAATTTTTTCCTGGGGGGGAAAATCCCTATTTTTTTTTTCAAATTATTATTCAAATATTTCCTTTCCTTTAATTTAGGGAAAATTTTTCTGGGATGCCAAAAGTTAAAGGGGAAAAAAAAAAAAGAAAATGGTTTTAAAAATTTTAAAAAAAAGAAAGGTTTTTCAACTAAAAAAAAAAACTGGTTTAAATTTGGCCCAATATTTTCCAAAAAACAAAAAAAGGAATTGCCCCAAAAAACTTTTTTGGCTAAAAAAAAAAATTTTGAAAAAAAAAAAAAAACTTTTTTCTTCCCCAAAAAAATTTTTCAAATTTTAATTTTTCCAACAAAACAAATGGGTTAAAGGGGTGAGAAAAAAAAAAAATTTAATTTTTAAAACTTCAAGAAATGAAAACGTAAAGAAAACCTATACTTTCCCCCCCCCCCCCTTTTTTTTTTTTTCCCTCTATTTGGGGAAACCGGACGCCTTTAAAATTTAAAAAAATTCAACTAAAAAAAACTGCAAAAGAACAGTTGGGGCCCTTTGGCAGCCCCCCGGGGGACGGAATTTTCTACCAGTTTCTTTAAAACCCACTTACGCCCCCAATTCCTCCTTGGGAAACCTTGGGCCCCCTTTCTTGGAAAATTTTTTTTTTTTAAAACAGAAAATTTGGGGGGGGGGGGGGGTTTTTTCCCCCCCTTGGGGGTGAAATTCCCTAACAAACTTTTTTGGGAAAAAAAAAAATTGGCGTTGGTTTAAATTTCCCCTTTAATCCGCGCTAAAAAAAAAACCTTTGGAAAAAGAAAAAAAAAAATTTCCAAACCCTGGAAAAAAAAAAAAAAAAAACCGCCTAACCCACAAATTAAATCCGGGCCCAATTTTCAACTTTTGGAACCAATCTTTTTTGCAAAATACCGACAATCTCTTGACTTGCTTCTTGAAATTTTTAACAGAATTTGGTTTCTGGTGAATTTCCTAACACTTGGAAAAATGCGTTGGTATTCCTATCCCTAAATAGAGAAAAACAGAATCCCTAAAGAAGGTCCAACACGACAAAATTGAAAATGTTGCAGGCTCGGTTTGATTGAGCCTGTTCATGGACGGTACTGGAAAGTGCAAGTTACCGTCCACGCCCCCTATCACCGGCTTAAGCAGAATTCAACATTTAACACGAACATGGTGAAATTTTGAATTTAGAAACATCCGCAGATGTGTTCATAACGGCGGTTATCATGGAACCCGTCAATGTGACACAGAAGTGCCATTCCATGAAAAGCGGGCGTATGGTCCCCAAGTAAAAAAATGCTTTTGCCCTAAACGAGAAAACAATGAACGGAACTAAATAAAATGAAATTTTTGAAAGGGGATCTGAGGTTATGAAATATGAAAAACAAGATCAACAAGGAAAGGCGGCGTTCAATGAACGCAACCCCATATGACCCAGCATATGAAGCCTGCAACATATCACAGATAAGACGTCAAAAGACAAATTTAAAAAGCAGGCAACATATTCCTAAGGGTGATTATACACTATTCAAGCAGGAATACTGGAACCACCCAAGATGAAAATGTCAAATAGATGAAATTAAAAAGACCACATAACATGTAAACACAACAACAATGTCGTGCTGAACGATCTTCAAGGATCGAAAATATAACATCATTGATTAAATGTACGGGGAGACTTTTTACAGCCGCCACACGGCACAAATAACACGGATGTGACAATAAACTAAACCTGGAAAAGATTCAACTGACCCTACAAATTATCGCCCAATTTCACAAGTTGCCTCTGCAAAACATTCGAAAGAATGATAAATAATCGGTTAGTTTGGTATCTAGAAAATAATGGAATTATTACTAGTACTAATTTTCAGTCAGGTTTTCGTAAACAGCGAAGTACAAACGATCATCTTGTACGACTTGAAACTTTTATTAGAGAAGCCTTTGTAAATAAACAACACCTGGTATCAATTTTCTTTGATCTTGAGAAGGTTTACGATACTACTTAGAAATATGGTATCCTAAAAGATCTAAAGGATGCTGAACTTGAAGGCAGACTTCCTCTTTTCATTTCTGGATTTTTAAACGATAGGCACTTTAAAGTAAGACTTTAAACACATCTGAAACACATCTGACTTTGAACACATCTGCGGATGTTTCTAAATTCCAAATTTTACTATTTCACGTTTAAATGTTGAATTCTGCTTAAGCCGGTGCTAGGGGGCGTGGACAGTAACTTGCACTTTCCAGTACTGTCCATGAACAGGCTCAATCAAACCGAGCCTGCAACATTTTCAATTTTGCCATGTTGGGCTTTCTTTTAGGGATTCTGTATTTATCTATTTTTTGGTTCAACTTTTTCTGAGGATCATCAACAAGAACAAGGTTGTTCCTCAAGGAAGCATACTTTCTGTTACACTTTTTGGCCTTAAAATAAACAATATTGCTAGCGCTCTTACACCAGGCATATATTTTCTCTATATGTAGATGATTTTCTTATCTGCTATCGATCGAAAAGTATGAGAACAATTGAAAGGCAACTTCAACAAAATTTAGATAAAATCCAAAAGTGGGCAATAGAAAATGGTTTTAAGCATTGAGCTTTGTTTTAAGCTTTTATCCGCATGAACTACAAACTTAAATAAAACGAACTCTTTCAAATTTTAGTACATCATTTTTGGATCTTCATATTACTATCAACAAACAATTCTATTCACACGAAAATCTATGATAAAAGAGATGACTTTGACTTTTGTATAGTTAATTATCCACATTTAGATGGAGACGTACCCCATGCAACATCTTACGGGGTTTATGTTTCCCAGTTAATTAGATTCGCTAGAGCTTGTAGCAACGTAAAGGATTTCAACGAGCGGCATATTTTATTACCAGCAAGCTTCTAAAACAGGGCTACCGCTATCATAAATTACGGAAATATTTTACTAAATTTTACAATCGTAACTTTGATTTAATTTCCAAATTCAATAGTGATTTTTAAAAACTCTTCTGCGACAAGGGATTAGCCAGCCTGGTTTTTATGGCGATGTGATTTACAAACTTCGTAAGATTTTTGGGTCATGGTAATTTTTCTGCTGTTTTTACTAAAATCATTAAACGTTTTATTAAAAGAGGTTATGACCCTACTATTTTAAGACATACTGCATGTTTAGTGTTTCAACCCTTTTACAGTTGGACACTACGCTTTCCTCTTTTGATTGCATCTGACGGACCAAGTGGGAGACTCTATGATGGATAGTTCGTAAAGCCCTTTGGGACTGAATTGTCTTAATGTTCGTCTTCTGCCTTGCTTCGTCGGGCCCTTGTAGGTGATTTTCTTGTTGCTCTGTCTTTCTTTAGGACATTGAGTACTTTTGTTATGGTCATTGGGTTTACTTTTATATGTTTCTACATGATCATTTTAGTGTTTTACTTATTTAACCTTTTGTAACAATGACAACTGTTAGAATTTCACTTGGCGGGGATTCATTTTATTTACACTGTCTCGTTTATAGGAACATGGTGGGGCTAAGAGCGAGGTTTAATGTTGAATCACCCTTAGGATATGTAGCCTGCTTTTTAAATTTGTCTTTTGACGGTCTTTTATCTGTGATACGCAGGCTTCATAACCTCTGATCCCCTATCAAAATTCCATTTTATTTAGTTCCGCCCATTGTTTTCTCGTTTAGGGCACACGCTTTTTATTACTTCGGGACCATACGCCGCTTTTCATGGAATGGCACGGAAGTGTTACATTGAAGATTCCATGATAACCGCCGTATGAACACATCTGCGGATGTTTCTAAATTCAAAATTTTACTATTTCACGTTTAAATGTTGAATTCTGCTTAAGCCGGTGCTAGGGGGCGTGGACGGTAACTTGCACTTTCCAGTACCGTCCATGAACAGGCTCAATCAAACCGAGCCTGCAACATTTTCAATTTTGCCGTGTTGGGCTTTCTTTAGGGATTCTGTATTTATCTATATTATTTGGTGCACCATTAACCGGTTTAAACTCCCCAGCAGTCATTATTATGCTGCTGACCGTTCCAAGGCGGCGCCCCACTGTGTTCCTCAGATGTATGTCTTATGTTGTTTCATACTGTTTTGGTGACACTTTAGCTTGTGTCCCTTGTTGTTTTCTCGTCTACGGTAAGTGTCTTCCCCATTGCCTCTAGTTTTTATTTCTTTGATTACTCCCCGACCCCTCCCCCGGTCTCCTGTCCCCTTCCCCTTTGTGGGCCTATTTTTATTTTCTTTGAATTCCTAATCAATTACAAATTAATTATCATTTAATGATTAACCTGTCCGTGCTCTGTCTTTGCCCTTTCGTGTTTTTGTTTGGGGTCCCCCTGGGCTCCTTGCCATTGGTTCTTGTTGCTGGGTCATGTGGGGGTTGCGTTCATTGAACGCCGCCTTTCCTTGTTGATCTTGTTTATCATATTTTGAGCCGTGTTGAGCTTTCTTTAGGGATTCTGTATTTATCTATTTTAAATTTTCAAAGTCAAAAACTCAATGTGTTCATTTTTGTCGATTGCGGAAACACCATAATGACCCTGAACTTTACATATCTGGTTCTAAAATTCCAGTAGTTGATGAAGCTAAGTTTTTAGGAATTATATTTGACAAAAAACTTTCTTTTATACCACATATTAAACATTTAAAAACTAAATGCCTTAAAGCTTTAAATTTACTTAAGGTTTTATCAAATACAATTTGGGGATCAAATTCTTCTACACATTACTGAGATTATACAGAAGTCTTATCCGATCAAAATTAGATTATGGTTCTGTTGTATATGGGTCCTGCAAGAAATCATATCTTCAAATGCTAGATACCATACATCACCAGGGTTTACGCTTAGCTTTGGGTGCATTTCGCACCTCACCTGTAGAAAGTCTATATGCGGAAGCTGGGGAACCATCGCTTCAACTTTTTTCATTTTTTTACTTGGGGACCATATGCCGCTTTTCATGGAATGGCACTAATGTGTCACATTGAAGGTTCCATGATAACCGTCATATGAACACATCTGCGGATGTTTCAAAATTCTAAATTTTACCAGGTCATGTTAAATGTTGAATTCTGCTTAAGCCGGTGCTAGGGGGCGTGGACGGTAACTTGCACTTTCCAGTACCGTCCATGAACAGGCTCAATCAAACCGAGCCTTGTGATTTTATAATTCCCCTGAAATAAATATTAACCTTTCAAATATAAAAAAGACATCAAATTCACATGAACATTTCAAAGAGAAGTTTCTAGCAATTAAGGAAAGAACATGAAAATTTTATACATGTTTATACGGACGTTTCAAAAGGAAATATGACAAAACAAGATCAACAAGGAAAGGCGGCGTTCAATGAACGCAACCCCCACATGACCCAGCAACAAGAACCAACGGCAAGGAGCCCAGGCGGACCCCAAACACAAAAAGGACAGGGCAACGACACGTTAATCATTAAATGATAAATAATTTGTAACTAATTAGGAATTCAAAGAAAAATAATAATAGGCCACCAAAGGGAAGGGACAGGAGACCGGGGGGAGGGGGGGGGGGGTAATCAAAGAAATAAAAACTAGAGGCAATGGGAAGATACTTACCGTAGACGAGAAAACAACAAGGGACACAAGCAAAAGTGTCACCAAAACAGTATGAAACAACATAGACATACATCTGAGGAACACAGTGGGGCGCCGCCTTGGAACGGTCAGCCAGCATAATAATGACTGCTGGGGAGTTTTAAACCGGTTAATGGTGCACCAAACTACTAGCTCTTAGCCCCACCATGTCCTATAAACGAGACAGTGTAAATAAAATGAATCCCCGCCAAGTGAAATTCTAACAGTTGTCATGGTTACAAAAGGTTAAATAAGTAAAACACTAAAATGATCATGTAGAAACATATAAAAGTAAACCCAATGACCATAACAAAAGTACTCAATGTCCTAAAGGAAGACAGAGCAACAAGGAAATCACCTACAAGGGCCCGACGAAGCAAGCAGAAGACGAACATTAAGACAATTCAGTCCCAAAGGGCTTTACGAACTATCCATCATAGAGTCTCCCACTTGGTCCGTCAGATGCAATCAAAAGAGGAAAGCTAGTGTCCAACTGTAAAAGGGTTGAACACTAAACATGCAGTATGTCTTAAAAATAGTAGGGTCATGACCTCTTTTAATAAAACGTTTAATGATTTTAGTAAAAACAGCAGAAAAAAATTACCATGACCCAAAATCTTACGAAGTTGTAAACCACATCGCCATAAAAACCAGGCTGCTAATCCCTTGTCGCAGAAGAGTTTTTTAAATCACTATTGAATTTAGAAAATTAAATCAAAGTTACGATTGTAAAATTTTAGTAAAATATTTCCGTAATTTATGATAGCGGTAGCCCTGTTTTAGAAGCTTGCTGGTAATAAAAATATTCCGCTCGTTGAAATTACTTTACCGTTGCTACAAGCTCTAGCGAATCTAATTAACTTGAGAAACATAAACCCGTAAAGATGTTGCATGGGGTAAGCGTCTCCATCCAAATGTGGATATTAACTATACAAAAGTCAAAGTCATCTCTTTTATCATAAATTTTCGTGTGAATAGAATTGTTGTTGATAGTAATATGAAAGATCCAAAAATTATGTACTAAAAATTTCAAGAGTTCGTTTTATTAAGTTGTAGTTCATGCGGATAAATGTCAGACACCATTTGATCAAAATAAGGATTATCTAAATTAAAAATATCATCAAGGTATCTGGAAGTATTATTAAATGCGACTATAACATCTTTGTTGTTTCTCTTCAGAGAGACTCAACATAAAGTCTCTTTCATAGCAGTACAAAAACAAATCGGCGACCAGGGGGTGCACAATTAGTACCCATAGGAATTCCTATGATCTGTTTAAATAGGGTATTACCGAAACCTGACATAAATGTTGTCTAAAAGAAAAGAGAGTGCTCTACAAACTTCGTCACAGGTCCACATAGTATAATGTTTAACAATACCGTTAGTAAAAAAAGCTTTGTTAGAATTACATGCTAGAAAGGTAACTTTTTCCCGTGCAAAAGTTTTCTGAATTAGGGAAATTAGTTTATCATTGATTAATTTATGTGGCAAAGTTGTATAAAAGTGTAAGAAAAATCGTATGTACTGACAGTTGAAGCTTGAAAGTTATTAATTTTGAATTTATCCAAGATTTCACCAGAATTTTAATTGACCAAAAGAGATGTTTGCCTGTGTTTTCATAGACTTTATCGCAATATCTAATTACATGTGTTTTAATGGCAGTCAAACAAGACGTCAATAAAATAGAAGTTTACTTGTAGTGCAAGATGTAGAATTAGCAATAAATCTGGCTTTGTAAGGTTTTTTATGTAATTTAGGAATCCAATTACATAATAGGAAGTTTGAGTTCTTTTTCATTAATTTGGACTTTAAGATTGGAAATATTAGTAATATGATTGTTTACAATGTCTTTTTCGGAGGCAGAGGGTTTTAGAATACGCATTAGTGCTATTTAGTTCCTTATGCAAAACGTTAATGTAATGGATTCGTCAAACAATTATAATATTATTAGCCGCCTTGTCCGCAGGCACCAAAACAAATTTTGAATGAAAAGCTAGAATATCTTTTTTCAGATGTCTTAAAGTAAGTCGAGCCTGCAACATTTTCAATTTTGCCGTGTTGGGCTTTCTTTAGGGATTCTGTTTTTATCTATCTATATTATTTGGTTTAGGTGGCAAAAGATGTTCATTTCCACGATAAAAATTAATATGTGAATCAATAATTTTAAAGATGTTACGTTTCCATGTAACTAGAGCATTACTATCCGCATTTTCACGGCGACACCATTTGACCGAAAAATCCTCTATAGATTCAGCAATCTGACCACGACAAGCATTAAAATCAATCTCAGAAGGAATTCTGTATTTAGGTCCTTTCAAGAATAAGTTACGAATTCTTTTGTCTGCAATTTTATCAAAATTACCAGTGATTATATGGCCAAAATCTGAATTACAGAATTTAGAAGTATTGCAGTCTCAAGTTGTTGGAGTATTAGACTGAATATCTAAGTCAGAAACCACTTTGTTGTAATTAAATATGATATTTCTAACAGGTTTTCTTATATTTAATAGCAAATAATTGGTATCTCGGAGTTTTTTGAAGTATAAAGGAACTGAATTAGTGACACGTTTATCACGAAAAATACTTGGTAAATCGATGAAATCAATACCTTTATTAAGAAAGGTTACTTTTAGGAAATGCCTGTTGTGGTCAGAAGTGTTCTCGATATGAGGTCTTAAGACGTGCTGAGTATAACTTTGAATAAGATAAGCTGCTGTATATAAAGGATCTGTTTGAATAACTATATTATCTGCCTCCGCGTCTAAGATTTTCAGAGATGATAATGAAAGGGAAGTAAGACGTGATAACATTGTATGTTTACCAGAGTTTTTTAAGATAATATTTAAGTCGGTGACAGACAGGGTAATTTTAGATTTACGTTTGATGTTGCCATTTCTACGTACTCCGTGAGATCGGGATTTACGTTTACGAATATTCAGAATAGAAAATATATCAATGTATGGATCTTTAGAGATGTTACCTTGTTGAAAAATATTGTCATTTAGGCCAAGTGGGAAAGGCGTTTGTAAGAAGGTTGCAAAGTAGGTGCGGCTGTGTATGACAATGATTTTACATCTAGTATGAGGTTACCAGATAATGCATCAATTTTTACTGCTGAAGCAAAAGCTATAGATTTAGCATTGTCATACATAGAACAGCATACCCATGATAAATTTGTGATATTTTCTGACTCGCTTTCTGTTTTAATATCCATTAAAAATAAAAAATCTGACAATATCATGATAAAGAAACTTCTTTTGCGATTTCATGATATACTTAAAATAAAATCTGTTAAATTATATTGGATTCCAATATAGATAAATACAGAATCCCTAAAGAAAGCCCAACACGGCAAAATTGATAATGTTGCAGGCTCGGTTTGATTGAGCCTGTTCATGGACGGTACTGGAAAGTGCAAGTTACCGTCCACGCCCCCTAGCACCGGCTTAAGCAGAATTCAACATTTAAACATGAAATGGTAAAATTTTGAATTTAGAAACATCCGCAGATGTGTTCATACGGCGGTTATCATGGAACCTTCAATGTGACACTTCGTGCCATTCCATGAAAAGCGGCGTATGGTCCCCAAGTGATAAAAAAAAGCGTGTGCCCTAAACGAGAAAACAATGGGCGGAACTAAATAAAATAGAATTTTGAAAGGGGATCAGAGGTTATGAAGCCTGCGTATCACAGATAAGACGTCAAAAGACAAATTTAAAAAGCAGGCAACATATCCTAAGGGTGATTCAACATTATTCAAGTAGGAATATTGGAACCACCCAACTAGAAAATGCCGAAAAGTTGAAACTAAAAATACCACAAGCACAACAATAATGTCGTGCTGAACGATCTTCAAGGATCGAAAATATAACATCATTGATTAAATGTACGGGGTAAATTATTTTGATTATTCAAAGTTCTTTATTGTGGTTTCATATCTTTATTGTTGTCTCTTTTTTGGAAGTTGCTATGAAACCAGCGCGAATAAAAGCACCAATAACAGATATAAAAGGTGTGTTTAACTTTAGGTAATTATTAATGAGCCACAATTTTCCTAGAAATCTTTGTATATGATTATCTGCTAATTGCGATAATTTCCTCGAGAATTTCAAGGAATCCATTGGTGTCACCGTTAGAAAAAATGCTAACCGTTTAAACGGTGGCGTTATAACCGTGTTGAACGTTTAACCGACTGTACTAATAAAATCCTTGATTTTTCAACAATAACTTTGTTTCTTAATGACGAGAAATGCCATTTTGTTCACATTTTGTTGTACTTAAAATGATGGAATGTCACGTGGTGAAAAAGTATGAATTTTACACTCTGTTAACTTTTATAGAATAAAATGCAAATTAGTTATATGGACTAAATTTTTGCTAGATAAGTAAGTTAATGTGTGTTCACATGCCAACAAAAGGAAAACAACAATGTGAAAAGGAAAATGGGAAAAAATAAACGTTAACAGAGATTTTGCCTATGTTAGAACAGACATGTATACATAGCACAGTGAAGACAATGGACAAACCAGTTTTGCCAGTTTACCTACCAGTTTAACAGAGATAGTTATGACGAAAATAATCAAAGCAAACGAAAGAAACAACAGTAAGTAAAATATATAGTGAAATGAGTACTAATGGAACTTTTCCACAATCATTTACCGGCCAACTCCGTATCAGTATAATCAACAATATCTTGGTCCACTTGCGCCAGGTACACCAATGATGAATCAATGTACAAATCAAACATCACCAGGGGCTTTAATGGAGAACATGACAACGATAATCGCTCGAAGTTTGGTGCCGTCTGGGTGCGGGTGCGTCGGTGTGTGTCGTGGGCTGCGTCCTGTGAAAGTTGTCTTTGCCTTGTTGATCTTTATTCTTTCTTTCTTTTTTTTTTTTTTTTTTCTTTTTTGATACAATTGACAACATTGAAAAAGTAGTAATATAGAGAGAAATAAAGAATCCTTCAAGAAAGCCCAACAAGACAAAAATGAAAAAAGTTGCAGGCTCGGTTTGATTGAGCCTGTTCATTGACGGTAATTGAAAGTGCAAGTTTGGGTCCACGCCCTAAATCGGCTTAAGCAAATGTAAACTCAGTTTGCTGGAGGCAGTAGTGTGAAAATGTTTGACCAAATTTATAGGGTTTTATTTTGGAGAATGTTACTGAATGAAAACATTAATACAAAGTTACTGCAATCAAGCCAGAGTATGGTACTATTAAATCGTTTGTGAAATATAAAAACATACATTCTGATCAAATTGATTTTAAGATTAGTATCAAACAGGGAGATCCAGCAAGTAGCATATTGTGTTTTATTTTTCTCAATGATATATTAAATAATATAAATAGAAACATTTAGGTATTGTTAACATTGATGATATACATGTATTTTTGTTGTTATTTGCAGACGACGCTGTAGTTTTCAATCATTACAATCTATTTTAACATTATTTAACAAAACATTATTGTAATATGTGAAATCTATATCATGTTAAAAACTGATGCCGACAATTATGTAGCTTATAGTGGTAAAAACTGGGTATATACTATTTTAGAGCAGACTGGCTGGTTTTATATGTGGGAAAATGAATTCACTATGCATATATGTGCAAAACTTTAGCAACTTGCGAAATAACTAGTCATTTTTAATGAAGTTACATATGTTATACATGCATTGTGCTCTCCTGTATATTGAAAATTGTATGGCTATGGAACATGTTGTTTTAATGCAATAAAATAGTTGTAGTTTGTATTCCAGGCTTACATGGCAATAATTCATGATTGCCGATTTCCGTAGTAACTCTATTGTGAATATTTATTGTTTCAGTTGTATTTCTTACTTGATTATTATCATCAGAAGACGTAAGAATGTATACGCTCCTATTGAAATATATGTTAAGTTTGTTTGTAATAGATTTTCTGTTCCTTTTTAAAGTGGCCTTCAGCTTTTATTTTCTGTCAGAAAAACAATTTTGTATTGTTTCAAATTAAGTATTTCATAGAGGATATTTGTTTAGTTCAGTGTAAGATCGGAATATATTTCACCGAGTAAGCACCAAAATGTATATTTCACGAGTGGCGCAGCCACGAGTGAAATATGAACTTTTGGTGTTCACAAGGTGAAATATATTTCGATCTTACACTAAACTAAACAAATTTTCTTTTTATTATATGCAAAGAAACGTTTTAAAAAGACATTAAACCTTAATACTGAATGAAAAGCGCGCCAAATAATAATACACCGTGACGTCATTTACGACGTCTCGTCATTAAGTTGGTACCCAGTTCTGTGCACGTTGGTATTTCACTGAAACAACGTAAGGGGCTTAAATTCAAAACAGTGAAATTATCAAAGTGGTAATTTAACTGTTTCAAACTACCAGTTTTGAAATTACCAGTTTTATATCACTGATATATTTCCATAAACCACCGAAAAGCATGTAATAAAGTAATTTAATCTTTGAATAGTGCATCATATCACTGTTAAACCTTCTTCAAATCAGCGTCCGGAGGCCATTTAAATACGTCAGTGACGTTTCTTTCGAAAAATAGAAGATCGGGAAACGAATTGTTCACTTTACTAATTTAAAGGAATACTCGGGCAAATTAATGACAAAAATATTAAAATGATCTTATGAACTCAAGTCACCCTAAAATGACATTTTTGCAACATAATTAAATGCTGCTAAAACTAATTAAATGCTGCTAAAACAATGCTAACAGTATGAATTTCTGTATTAAATAACATAAATTTTGGGTTTGAAGCGAAAATATATCTCTATAATTTATGTTGAACGAAATGTAGAAGCCGACAGAAACACCGAGTAGTTTTAAAACAAGTTATGCGACTAGAGCGAACCCTGGAAGTTACAATAAATGTTGTTGTGGATATTATATGATTGACACAAGTTTAAGCCATTCATTTGACATTAATGTTTCCAAAGTTCACTGGGACCACTATTAGACATCTTAACGCTCTAACCTGACCCACGTGAGTCAGGTTAGAAATCCATCATTAAATACTTTATAATGAGAAAAAAATTGTTCCTGTGTCTGCCAAGCATATTCATTTGAGGACATTTACAGAATATGAATGAAAAGTTCAAAACGAAGAAATGAAAAAAAAATGCCTGTGTCAATATAAAGCGTGGACCGGTAGATTACCGGTATCGAGGGCTTTCTTTATTTTTTTGTATTTACCGTCCGACGGCAAATTTCGTTGTCCATCTTAATCCTTTGAAACGATTTATTTACAAATAACAAATTTAACCTTAAGAAACGCCGAAGGCTGCTTTAACGTAAAAAAGTACATTACTCGACTTACTAGACTCAAAATGTAATCGTAGAACTTTTACATTATTACATAAAACTGTGTAAAAACAAATGTGCAACTTATTATAATAAATTTAGCCGCGTCTCGACAAAACCAACATAATGGGTTTGCGACCAGCATAGATCCAGACCAGCCTGCGCATACAATATCCATGCTGTTCTCTACTTGTAATAGGGTTGGTAAGCGAACAGCATGGATCCTGATCAGACTGCGCGGATGCGCAGGCTGGTCTGGATCCATGCTGGTCACAAACCCATTATGTTTGTTTTGTCGTGACACGGCTCATTTCTTTTTTATTGGTAACGTTCTCGTATAACTTTTAATAATGCCCTAACTGAAATAGAGTGTATTTTTTGAAAATACTAGTCCCACATTTTACATTGAACACTTTTCCGCTTTTCTTTGGTATACAAAACAAAAAGTATGCTGGGCATATAAACAAAAATATACCGGTATTGTACGCAGACTCAATTTAAATAAACTCTTACATTCAGTTTTACAAAGTAGATAGATATAGATTATTACCCTAGTGTTAACTTAGTCCTGTATTAATTAAACATTTATTAAGAATATTAGGTCGAGTATAATTATATTATATACACAAATAAATTGCAATAATTAAACAAAAAGAAAATCAATGATAAACATGTAAGAATAATATATTTTATATTTGTAAAGTTTTCGTGACTTTAGATCATGTTCGTCTAAAATAGATTACTTAATATAGATTGTATGCTTCTAAATAGGAGCCCTAAATGTTCACCTTTTTTGCTCTCACGTAGGGGTATGTTTACTTCGTAGCCGATATTAAATACACAGAACAATTTTTGAACTTATTTTAGTTGACTAAAACTACTGACAGATACGAGTTATATAAACCCTGGGGACTTTATCGGAAAATGATTCACACATTTCAGCGTGCATACGTAAGTTAAATACAGCATGCGTCTAACACTGGACAATGATACTTACAATATTGAATGCTAGTCTATGATTTATATACTATATTTATTATATGAAAATATCTTGAAGAAGAACATTTGAAAAAAAGGATAAAAATAAAGAATGAAGCTGGTGTTGCTGAATGTACTCATATTTAGCGCGGGCATTTTCAAAGGTAGGATAACGTATTTATCTATAGAATATTTGTTTATTTATTTCATATATTTAAGAGTGTTAACTCATTCATTTATTTATTCATTCATTTATTCATTCATTTATTCATTCATTCATTCATTCATTCATTTATTTATTTATTTTCTTAAGAGCGAATAGCACATTCACAAATTCAATTAAAATCCTACTTATGATAGCAGCATTATATTTTGTTCCGGAACATTTTGTTCTGCTAATGTACAAAATTCATGGACGTTCTATGTTACAACTTTTTTGAGAATCTGTCATAAGGTTAACCACTTTATTTCACCTGTTTTTTATAATTTTAGATATTTATTGGCATTTACGTCAAGAACTTTAATACATCTATAATGATACTGATATAAATTTATACCTTCTTTTGTCTTATGTACCTCTTTTTGTCAATATTATATTGTATTTATATATTTATTTTTATTGTTTGATTTGGCACAGTTATATATAATTATATTATGGATGAGGAGCGAAATGCTCAAATCTGAAAAGTAAAAATCATATAATGCTGTGTTATTATTTGAAAATCCATTAGATACATAATGAATAATGATCTATTTTGTTCATGACGACGTTTAACATATTGATGTATTGTTTTATAAATCATTACAAGTGAAAATAAATGCCTCAAGGTCATGGTTAATTAAAGAATCACTATAAACTGTCAAAATCATCCTTAAACCCGGAATTACGGAAAGTAATATATTGAGATAACAGAAAAAGAGAGCCTATGGCATTAAAATGATCAAACTGTCAACGTGTTTAATTGTTTTTTTATAATTATATTATTCATAAAAGCACAGTTACACATAAGAAAGGTGAAAAAGAATAACATTCAAACCCCAGGTATAATTTTTGTGAGTGGTATTGTTTATGAACTTTCAATATTTTACAGCAGAACATTGTTGTTTTTGCTTTTTGTTATTTTTTTTCGGGGGGGGGTCGGGTTTTGCGTCGCATCAACACTGTAAATGTCATATGTTTACTGGTGGAGGGAGATCTCAGGTGCTCGTCCGCGTGCATTATTGCAGCCTCCTAGGTAGATATGTAAAACCACTGACGTTATGTAAAAGAAAGGTCAATACAAGCCAATTTTAATCACTATCTTAACTTAAGTGTAATTTTAGATATCATGTATACACTAAGTGCATCTAGTTATAAATATAAATCCTATATTGTAACATGTATGATTTGGGAGACGAATATCATTTTATTATCATTTGTCCATGTTATGGTAAGTTTTGCTTATTTCAAGGGCAGATAATCCACAATCAAAAATAACGATGGGGCCGAAGGCCGTCTGATTTCACCTTGACTTCCGCTAAAATTAACAGTAAAGAAATGAATATAGGCAGAATTTTCATTGGTCATTTTAACACTTATAGCCTGTTTGATTGATACTTTAGAAGAGCTTCCGTTATAGGTAGAGGTCTGTTCGAAACACAATAATGATATATTCTAGATGTTTCTAACAGCTTTTCAATAAATATATGAAATTAAATATGACAGATCGCCTTTTTGATACTTTTGCGTTCGATTGGGTTTCTATTCTTAGCTGTTCTAGTTATTATATTCTCTTCTCGAACCGGGCATAAGAAGATTGAAACGAACTTTCGACTAGTTTACAGTTGCAAAATTCTCCGTGGAATTAGTGCACAGTATCTACTAAATCTTTGTTTTATTATAAATTTCTATTCAAATCAAATTCCATTTTGATTACAATCAAATAATGTAAGTAATATTGTTAACATCTAACATGACAATTAATGGTGAAAAACATTGCGGGTAAAAATGAACTGAAATAAAACTATTGAGGACGAATAAAATGTTCTGTTTGCGGTTAGCATGGTTAGTAGTAGATTATCTTATGCAAGTTAACAAGTTGACTTCGGCCGAGTATCTTTTTAAAGATATTTCTTGTTTCTGCTCCTTTTGAATAATTGTGCAAATAATTGAAGGGGTGTATTTTTCTCCTTCTTTGATATGTCATTTTCTTAAAACAAGACTATATACTTGGTCTGAATAAGAAGAGCCAAATGTTTAATGAAATTCTATAAATTAATGTAAGGATAAAGCTGCCAAAAATGTCAAAAAATACGGCAATTAATATTTAACGTATAATTAATGTTTTAAAAAGAGACACTCTAGCTAAAACAAATACAGCCATCATATCCGAAAGAACACATATGGTGATTGCCTACATGAGTGAGGTCCTCGGTGCGAGTCTTGATGGTACTATATATTACCTTTTAACTTTCTAAATGTTTGCTGTATATTTTGATGTAAATGGTCTAGATCTTTCAAAAGTATAGACACGGGTGTAGAGCAACTCAAAACATTCTTTTGTCACGTTTCGTTTTGTATTCTATTCTAATGAATTTATATGGCATTTATTAATTTCAAGTCGATTGAAATTTAGATACTTATTTTTCTCTAAAAAGAGAATAGACTTTAGCACAGTTAAAGCAAATCATATTAAAAATAAAAACGACCACATAAAAGCACAAATAGCTTCAACTATGTTGAAAAATGAAAGATAAGGAAAAACATGAATCTACGAGGTTTTGATCTTACAACATCTAGGACATGTTCGAGAAAATTACAAAACCGTCTTTTACCCTATTGCGCACAATTGTTTTTTAGATAAAATTAAATCCAAGCACATTTTACTGCTTACATCTCACGAACCTTATCGAAGATTAATATATCGTGTACACCTGTGTACAATTGAATCAATGCATATGTTTTATTTTTTACATTCTTTGCAAATGCATTTATTCGTTTTCTTCACAGTACAAGAATTCTTGTGGCACAAATAGAAAATACATGTACTTCTAACTTTCGCGGTCTTTAGGTACAATACATCTATCTGTACATGTAGTTACTTCTATATACAGTCTCGATTGGCATGCTTTCGGCGATTGTGATTATCATTAAGGAATCGAATCTTAATAAAAACTTTTGCATCTTTCTACTACCAATTGTAACATAACATGTCTGGTTAGCAGATAGACCACTAAAATCTCAAAGTTACCAATGTTTAAATTCCGTATTGTTTTATAACCAGAGTCTAGACATTTAATTTTTACATTCAAAATCTCCAATAAATCAAACAGGAAACACTATGATATTATATTGATAACTAATAACAAATGCATTTGTGAGAAATCAGCTGAATCTTAAATATAGTTCTTGATCACGAGACAGATAAGGACGGTATCACCGGAAATAATAAATCCATTAAAATTATTGTTTGCCAACTTACAGATCTAGTTTTCTAATATTGAATTTTTATATAGCAATATATGTTTTTATTAGCCTTGTATTGCAAATATTCACTTGAAAATGTTATTTTGTTGTTTTAGTTGATTTACATCTTTTAGAGATTGAAATGATACAGACGTTATATGAGCCGCGACATGACAAAATTAACATAATGGGTTTGCGACAAACCCTATAACAAGTAGAGAAACTGATAGCGAACAGCATGGATCCTGATCAGACTGCGCAGATGCTGGTCGCAAACCCATTATGTTGGTTTTGTCGTGACACGGCTCATATATGTAAGATATTAAGTATAAAAAATACTTCCAGATGAATTCTTTGAAATTCTCGATGAAATTATCGCAATTATCATATACAAAAGTTTCCATGGAAACTGTGACTCATTAACATTACTGCCTATAGTTAAACACACCTTTATTGATGAAAAGTGTCTTTGGACATTGTTCTTTTCACTTGTTTCATAGCAACTTCCTTAAAAGTAGATAAACAACAAACAAGATATGAAACAACCGTGAAGGATTTTGCCTAATTAAAGTTATAGTTATTGTTTTTATCTTATACATGTTCGCACCAGTATAGACAAAAAGTAACAATTCTATGCCGATTTTTTAATTCGGGTGTGTGATAATGGCATCTGGGATTCACAATTTCATTCTATCAAATTCACAACTCCAACTCCATTATATTGCAAATGAATCATATTGTATCGGTAAAAAAGTAAAATATGTGTCCATAAACTCTTCACGTGAACCCACGGGGAAAAGCGGGACGCTTTGGAGAAATAATTGCTTCGAATTATATACATGTATATACGAGCACATGTATTTTTATCATACCGGTGCATAATAATATTTTATCATATCGTATTACAAACATTATTAACTTCAAACAATACACTGTAAAACCTTAACAATATTTAAAAAAAAACAATTAGATAAATACGTTCCTATGGAGTATATTTATTGTTCTATAAATAGATTCAACATGAAAGATCTTTTAAATTTAGGATGTGGAGTTTTGAAAACAAGAGTGCTATATACAGGTGAAACTATCTATATTTTTGTATCATTTTCTCAACATGTTCTTTGTCTTTGGCTGTACGAAACTATGAGTAGCAGATGAACCCTAAAGTTTATGTAATACGAAGTGTCGCAACGACCAACCACAAAAGCGATTGACCTTCAATAAACTGGTTTGATTCTTGCTGAAAGAAGTACAGAAGTCATCATGGAATCTGATTGATGGCCCTACTGAGTACCCCATTCAAGTACCAGTGCACTTGTGGCGGGATACGTAAAAAATGTTTTGTTAGACAAACCGCATTGATTATAAAAGAAAACAATAGCACTCGTTGCCATCCAAAGGGGGAGACGTCACTTAGTGGTTACGATGTTTCCTCTCACAAGACACAGATTTAGGCTTCAAGTCTATCGGGGTTACGACGATGTCTGCTGGATCAACAGGAATTACTGATCGAAAATATACATGTACATACAGGACTGTCCTAACATCGTGAGTCACGGATCAAGATGCAAAAAAATAAATTCAGTTATATTTGTATAAAAGGTATAACTTGACATTTGAATTGTGAATATTTACGCATTTTTTCAACTTTAATATGTTTTGTTACGTTCCATTGTTTGAATATTTATTTATCAGGAGATGTCAGCTTTAAGTCAAAGTCAAAATATTTATCTTTTCATCTTAATTCAGTGACTAAAATGTTGAATTATGGAAACTGTTATAGTTAGCATTAATCTATTACAACAACAATAACAACAACAATCACTTTTATTTTCCAGTCAGTTTACAATAGAAACAATAGTACATTAAGTAATCATGCCATTATTTCATTGTCCCTTTAATTCACTTTTATTGCGATATAAGCTCTTAGTCTATGTTCCTAAAAGAAATATCATATTCTTATATAATGTGAAAATATACATTACTCAATCCAAAAATTATACTAGGCTTGAAAATTTATTTAAAATATTATATTCTACAAAATGAAACGGAAATATATCGGTATTAGATTGGATTAAATTAGCACGTTTGACCATTGAAGGAAAATCAATAATAAACCTGTAAGAAAATATAATATATACATTTCAATTCAAGTCCTTGGACGTGACATAATATCATGTTAGTCTTATTTATTTAACCGAAAATAGAATGTATGCTTTAAAAAAAATGAGCCCAATATATTCACCCCGTCGTGACATATGCGTGTATTTACGTCGGTGACAAAGGGGTATATACATGTATAATATACTAGTACACAACAAATGATAGATTGGTAAAAACAACTGATATGAATGAGTTTCACAAACTCTGGGGACTTTATTGGAAAATGATTCACACTTTTCAGCGTGCATACGTAAGTAAGGTACAACAAACGTCTTATTTGGACAATGGTACTGTTAATATATAAATGTATATAAATGTTTGGCAGTGAAATATTGATAATATCAAAATATCTAGCAGAAGAAAGTTCTAAAACAGGATAAATTTGAAAATATGAAGATTGCGTTGCTGAATGTGCTGATTTTATACTCGGGCCTTGTCATAGGTAATAAATGTTATTGTTGTTTTCATTGTTGTTTAATCACTAAATATATACCAATTTTAAAAAGTATACATTCTATGGTAACTTTCAGTGATTTTTTTTGTGTTTGTTTATAAAATTGTGATCATTTTACTGCTAAATATCTTGTGATCATTCATTCATTCATTCATTCATTCATTCATTCATTCATTCATTCATTCATTCATTTATTTATTTATTTATTTGTTTATTTATTTATTTGTTTATTTATTGTATAATATGTTATACTTATTTATATTATTTCTTTACAATAACATGCTTTCCAATTCAAGACGATACGGTAGGATTTGGTTATTAGATTTATGACGAAGATCTTTTCTTGTTTTCAAAGAAATACATAGGTCTAACACTGTATTGTTTTATACATCATATAGCAACTGGAAACTAATGTCTCGTGGTAATAGATTATTTAAAAAAAATCACTAATAACTGGAAAATTAATCTAAAACAAGGAATTACAGAAAACAGTGCATTGATTTGCTCCAAATAAGAATGTCGTTTCAGGTATTAACTTATTGTAATTGTATCAAAGTAACGTTAGGTTTTTCAATTAATTTAATATATATAAATGTGAGGCAGTGAAATATTAATGATACCAAAATATATAGAAGAAGAAAGTTCCAAAATAGGGAATAAATTGGGTGCTGTTTTTTAAAAAGTGAATAACAAAAAGACTTAGTAATATAATTTAAGTTTAAGTTTTTTTTAAATATTCCATGTATTCCCCATAGGATTATTGCTTTTATTGAAACTTTTATGCAAAAATCTCAAAAAATTTAAAAACAGGGGAGAAGGTTTAAAAAATATTAAATTTTCCTAATTTTATGGATCGATTTCTAAAAATTCCACTTGGGAAAAATTAATTTTTATGAAAATTTTTTTCCAGTTTTTTAGAAAAAGATATCTGGGTTTCCCCAATCGAAAATATATCTATGTACCCTAAAATTTTTATTCAAAAAAATGTAAATTACCTGTAAAATTTTCAATGCAAAAATAAAAACCGAAATCTTTCTATGCAATTTGGCTAAATTATAAATGATTTGATAATAACATGCAAATATAGTTAAACTAAATTAATGAAAAAATCTAAAGTAAAAGTTACTGTATAAACCCCAAAAATTTTATTAAAAAATGACTTTTGTCCTAAAAAAGATTTTCAAAAAACACAGTAACCCAAACTTTTTTTCCCAAAAAAAAGTTTTTAAAAAAAGATTTAAATCCCGTCAATCAAATTTTTAAAGCTTTAAAAAGAATGAAAGTGTATAAAAAAATCATAAACCCAACTTTTTATAAAATTGACCTGCATATGAAAAACAAATAACTTATGTAATTTATATCATTTTGTGATCTTTAAAAAATTTATTTTTATCAATTGTACCTGTTTTACATATCAAGAAAACATACACAAATCAAGAAATATACACATATCAAGAAACATACACATATCAAGAAACATACACATATCAAGAAACATACACAATATCTGTATACATACTATAAAGAACTATAAATCTATATAACTATATAAATCTGCTTACGAACTATATATAATTTCCCTCCTAATCTGAAAAGCACTAGTTACAAAATTTGCAAGATTTCGAGTTAATTTTTCTTTATCTGTATTTAACAATTCCAATAATTTTTGCATATTCGGGCGTCTCCAATAATAGGACGGGATAAAACGTTGTCTCAATTCAGCGTATACATTACATTCTGATATAAAATGAAATTCATCTTCTAAAATACCACATGCATAACATATTCTTTCATTTATAGGTGTACTATTTGGTTTCGTCCATCTACCAGTTTCAATATGTAATCTATGTGAGGACACCCTCAGACGTGCTAGTTCGCAATAATATTTTTTAACATTAACTAAACTGAGGTATGGTTGCAATTTAAAACATGATATTTGCCTGTAAAATAATGCTCTACTGGAATCCTGTAAACGACTTGACCAGTTTTGGACAAAATGATCTCTTAATCTTTGTTTTACCACAAATAAAAACATATCAATATTTCCAACACTTTGCATAAGCCAGGCGTCATGGAACCCTAAAGAACACAAAAGAGACTTACCTAAGGAGCACCAATTAGCTTTATTAGGATGGTTTTCGAAATCAGTTTTCAATAGATAATACACGTAGATGACTGTATATAGTAGCATAACTAGACAGAAGACTTGTCTTGTCAGGAGCGTAACTGGGTCAATTTTAAACAAATAAAGTTCGCTTTCAACCGATCCTTATAGCACATATAACTACGATAGTGTTGTTATTTTATCTATATCATATTTAATCAATGAAAATTAATCAAACATAATGAATGATATGATAGATGTAAGGTTAGTACTGTAAGTTTTAACATTACTGGAAGGATGGTGCAGATACCCGCTGTTAGATATGACACACTTTGCCTTATTTAATCAGTGGACTACAGTATACAAACAAAAGTTGCCCTGATACTTTTCAGCGGTATAAATTATTGGCCAAATAGCAGAATCATCTTTGCTTCTGTTGCTTTCTGGCAATTAGTAAGTTTATATTTATTTGGTAATTTGTACTGAAGTCAATAATAACTTGTCACTTTTACTTTAAATAATCATGAATATTGTTTAAAATATTTGTATGAAAGTGTAAATTATATGTTTTGAATGTTCTTCACAATTGTTTTAGTCGTGTTTTATGCATAATATTTGTTTTTAGAATTTACAATATCAACTTCACGAATTCACAATTTAACGATTTAATCTTGAAAAAAAAAGAAAGGGTATAGGTGTCACTGTTTTTATTTGTTTGGGTCGTCAGACCAAACAAATAATGGTAGCGAAATTTCAGACTCTGATGATGTTAATTGCAAATGCCGAAAGTAGTCCGCTTTTTTGAAGCGGTTACTTCCCTTTATATGTACACTAACGCCGAAAAATTCAGGGGAGATCACTGCGTAAAGATTGTCAAATGACAGGCGCATTAATTTTCAAGCAAAATAGGTCTCGAATGGTCGAAGATTTCTAATATTGTTTAATTCTTTATAGATATACATGCTTAAAGTAAGCTCCATGATTATTTACATCTGTGTTAAACAACAAGTTTAGCGTCGAAATAATAAGAGTTACAGACCCTAATTTAGAATAATATGGTTTTCTTCAGGCCGTTAACATGTAACTTCACCGTGGCCGAGGGGTTTGCACGCTCGCTTAGGAAGCGAAAGGTCTGGAGTTCAAATCCAAGTTAAGGCAACTCATTTTTTTAAATTATTAAAGTCAAATAAACATTGAATTGAATATCAGTGTTGCAATTAGTCTTCAAGCCAATTTACTACAGTTAAAACACTCACAGTATATAAACGATTTGAACCCCAGCCGGATCTTGTGAGAAGATTTTAGTGTCAGCCATATTCTGCCACTTCACTTGTTTACGATATTGGTATTTATATTGATACTGATGGACGTTAGGTTAGTAAATCTATATGTATATTATAAGAGAGAAACTTTATTAAACGTCTAAGTTATGCAAAACATAAACGTTAGCACGAAGGCTATAAAATAATCGAAACTCACGAACAGCTTTCGGGTGATCAACACTGAACACGAACAAAAACCCGTCTTATTCCAATGTTGATTTAGTTAAACATTGAATTGTGATATCGAACTACTAAAGTAATAAATAACAAACGATAATTTAGTCATATGCATAACATATTGCTGTATCTTGAACATAAATTTAAGAGTTTTACCAAGGAGGTCATTTCCGTAAACTGAACGTTACTTGCTAGTGATTGTGAACCCTACTTGTGAGTTTACGAATTTTATCTGTACCCTGACTTGTGAGTATTTTTAAAGATTTATTGGAGAAAAGTTTACGTTCATTGCGATTTTGTATCAATTATTGCCATAAAATATAAATGATTGTAATAGAATTTTAGTATATAAGGTGGGATCTAAGGTATTTACCGAGAATTGGTTTAACTGATAATATTGTTAATCATTTGTTTAATAAAATATATAATGCTATGTATATTTTTCTTTCGGGTCACCATGGAAGAATACAAGTGTATATACTGTTCAGTAAAGACTACGAATTTCAATGCCATCATTGGCCACATAATTATTCGCCATCCAGACTGCAACTTGAAAATAAAAATAAATAATGATCAGAATAAAATTTCCTACTTAAAAAATTTCAGCGTCACAGCCAATAACGTAAACGAAAAAAAAGAAGTTTATAACACCAATTGCTGAAACACTGACAATTAAAATTTCAAAATTTCCCGAATATTCTCCGTTTAAAAAGATGCCAAAATTGTCGACGCATATGAAAGATATATAAGAATAAAAGTCGTACATGTCAGAAATAGAAAGTCAATGAATTTCTGAGAATATAAAACAGTGTTTAAAAAAGCAGAATGAAACCAACGGTAGGTGTAAAGCTTGCAACATGTTGAAATAAGTAATCTGCAAAAAAATCTTTAAATGATATTTCGAGGTTTATTGATACGTGACGTTATATAACGGTCACGTCAAAACTAACAACAATGCCGTTGAACTAGATATAAAAAAATTATAGAACATATGTAATATTTTAGCTTTATATCTTTCCAAAGAAAAATGAATGGTAAGTGAAGATGAGGTTTGTTAGTTAATTATTCCTATCAAGAAATAATTGACTTTATGATTTGTTTAAACAGCCACTTTCGTAGACAGTGAAAACATGCCGAAGCTCCGCCATTCATATGCAGTTTTAGTTACTTACATGTAAAACATGTACCCTTCTTTTGTGACACAATAACTTCATGTTCTGCACAGTAAAATTTGGAACATACGACAAAAACACAATAAAAATCATCAAAAGTGACTCGCAAGTAATGGTTCAGTGAAAACACAAGTAGGGTACAGATCATTAAAATTGTTTTAGCAAGACGGGTACAGTTATCAGAAATGTCGCCTCTATGTTTTACTATATTTTATCAATATTCAAAGATATTTTCACAAGTGTCTGTCCGGTAACATGAGGTTTAGACAATAAATTAAAGATTCAGATATGAGTTATAGTGAATTAAACAATTTTTAGGCATACATTTGCTTGTGTAATCGGCGTGTGTTGACATAAACAATACATGAGGCGAAGAGCACAGCGTTTTATGCGCATATATTTTACGAAGAAGGTTATGGATGTATATTTAAGCAAAGATAAATCATTTCTTAATATGATTCAAATGTTAACATACCGTAACATATTAAATTCAAACCGATTTTTAATAGTTTAATGTGTCATTACGCCTGATTGTACGTTTAGATGCTGAGATCTTCTCACAAGATCCGGTTGGGGTTCAAATCGTTTATATACTGTGACACTGGAAAGCATTGGTGGCACTATACAAAAACAAACTGGTTTATAATCTCACAACCTTCACCTTTCTGACATTCTGAGACCCAAACAAATTCAGCGCCTTCTGTGCTTCGATTGTTACTTGAAACTAGTTGAGAAAAAATCTTGACCCCCGCATACTATAGTACCAACTTGCAGTGTCTAAGACACGGGGTTACGTAAGGCGATACATATTAGCCGAAAGGTCAATAAAGTAAGACCTTTCATGTGTATGTTGCTTAAATGCAAGCTATTTCTATATATTTCCAATAAATAAAACGAAAAATTGGGCTTATTTTGTAATGACCAAACCGGCCAAATTAGGATCAAACTAAAGCCTTTATTCTTCTTTATGAGAAGGTCCTGGATGTCGAATGTGAATACTCATTGACTTGAATCATCGATACTCTATTATACAAGTACTTTTACATTATTTCAGCAGTTTCAAGTCGGCACATACCAGAACAAATTCACATTTCATATGGCGATACCCATGATAGCATTGTGGTCATGTGGTCTTCACGTGATCATGTCACGTGGGATGTGCATTACGGAATATCACCGTCAGCCATGGAAATGACTTCACAAAGTAGAATGGCTACATTACCAAACACGCACAGTAAAGCAGCGAAATATATCTATAGATCTACACTTAAGGTATTTAAGAATTATATATGATCTGTGTATTTCTTGAATTTCGTCATTTTAAAACAGGTCTGTAACATTAACACAGTCGCAAATTCTGTACATTTACTTAAAATTGGCAAATTGTATCTGTTGAAATTGTAGAAATGTATTTATACCGATGCTTTACTTTAAATTCTTCAAGTTTGGTGATTACCATTCTGTAACAGTGTTCCAACTGCATTTGATATTTGATAGTTAAAATAAGTCAATTTTACACGCTTGACGTCTGAATCATATTTTCTAAAATTAAAGATGTACAGTTTTTGATATACAATAAGTTTGGGGGAAAAACATGATTTATTACAGTTTGGCAGTTATGGCATCTCATTTTTTACCACCTTTTTGCAGAGAAATTTAGCTTATTTCTTTTCATTTTTGTTCTTTTTTTTTCGCTTTTTTAGTTTAAATCATCTGGCATTTATATTCATGAAAATACTATCAGTTGAATTTTGTTTCATATATATATTGAATAAATATTGTTTTACAGAATCTGACCCTCGCAACAACATATTTCTATAAAATTGTGTCAAAAATGGACCAACCTCCGCCGATTGAAAGTGAAGTATTTAGTTTCCAAACATTACCAGGTGAAAATGTAAGAATAAATTCATATTATTTTATTCTTTATCATAGTCACCTCAATGTGATAACCTATATCTTGAATTGTATAATATATTCAACGTTATGTGGAAGCATGAACTTGAATGTTAAGGACATGACAAAGCATGAACGTGAATGTTAAGGACATGACAAAGCATGAACGTGAATGTTAAGGAAACGTGAATGTAAAGGACATGACAAAGCATAAACGTGAATGTAAATGACACAACAAAGCATAAACGTGAATGTTAAGGACATGACAAAGCATAAACGTGAATGTAAAGGACATGACAAAGTATAAACGTGAATGAAAAGGACATGACAAAGCATAAACGTGAATGTAAAGGACATAACAAAGCATGAATGTGAATGTAAAGGACATGAAAAAGCATGAATGTAAATGTAAAGAACGTGACCAAGCACAAGCGTTAATGTAAAAGGACGTGAAAAAGCATGAACTTTTATGTTTAGGACATGACAATGCATGAACGTGAATCTTAAGGACATGATAAAGCATGAACGTGAATGTTTAGGACATGACAAAGCATAAACGCGAATGTAAAGGACATGACAAAGTATAAGCGTGTATATAAAGGACATGGCAAAGCATAAAAGTGAATGTAGAGGACGTGAAAAAGAATGAACGTTTATGTTAAAGACATGACAAAGCATGAACGTGACTGTAAAGGACATGGCAAAGCATAAATGTGAATGTAAAGGTCATGACAAAGCATGAATGTGAATGAAAAGAACGTGACCAAGCACAAGCGTTAATGTTAAGAACATGACTAAGTATGAATGCGAATGTAAAGAACGTGACCAAGTATGAATGTGAATGTAATGGACGTGACCAAGTACAAGCGTTAATGTAAGCAACGTGACCAAGAATGAATTTGAATATTAATGACGTGACAAAGTACAAGCGTTTATGTAAAGAACGTGACCGAGTATGAATGAGAATGTAAAGAACGTGACCAAATGTGAATGTAAAGAACGTGACCAAGTATGAATGTGAATGTAATGAACGTGACCAAGTACAAGCGTTAATGTAAAGAACGTGACCAAGTATGAATTTGAATAGAAAAGACGTAACAAAGTACAAACGTTAATGTAAAGAACGTGACCAAGCATGAATGTGAATATAAAGGACGTAATCAAGTACAAACGTTAATGTAAACAACGTGACCAAGTATGAATGTGAATATACAGGACGTGACCAAGTACAAGCGTTAATGTAAACAACGTGACCAATTATGAATTACAATATAATTGACGTGACAAAGTACAAGCGTTAATGTAAAGAACGTGACCAAGTATGAATGAAAATGTAAAGAACGTGACCAAATGTGAATGTAAAGAACGTGACCAAGTATGAATATGATTGTAATGGACGTGACCAAGTACAAGCGTTAATGTAAAGAACGTGACCAAGTATGAATTTGAATATAAAGGGCTTGACAAAGTACAAAGGTTAATGTAAAGAACGTGACCAAGTATGAATGTTACTGTAAAGGAAGTGATCAAGTACAAACGCTAATGTAAAGAACGTGACCAAGTATGAATGTGAATGTAAAGAACGTGATCAAGTACAATCGTTAATGTGAAGAATGTGACCACGTATGAACAAAAATGTAAAAAACTCGACTAACTATGAATGTGAATGTAAAGGACGTGACCAAGTACAAGCGTTAATGTTAAGAACGTGACCAAGTATGAATGAGAATGAAAAGGACGTGATCAATTACAAGCGTTAATGTAAAGAACGTGAATGTTAAGGACATGACAAAGCATGAACGTGAATGTAAAGGACATGACAAAGCATAAGGACATGACAAAGCATGAACGTGAATGTTAAGGACATGACAAGCATGAATGTGAATATAAAGGACGTGACCAAGCACGAATGAGAATGTAAACAACGTGACCAAGTATGAATGAGAATGTAAAGAACGTGTCCAAGTATGAATGTGAATGTGAAGCACGTGGCCAAGTATGAATGTGACTGTAAAGGAGGTGATCAAGTACAAACGTTAATGTAAAGAACGTGATCAAGTATGAATGTGAATGTAAAGAACGTGACCAAGTATGAATGTGAATGTAATGAACGTGATCAAGTTCAAGTGTTAATGTAAAGAACGTGACCAGGTATGAATGTAAATGTAAAGGACGTGACCAAGTATGAATGTGAATGTAAAGAACGTGATCAAGTACAAACGTTAATGTAAAGAACGTGACTAACTATGAATGTAAAGGACGTGACAAAGTACAAGCATTAATGTAAAGAACGTGACCAAGTATCAATGTGAATGTCAAGGACGTGAGTAAGTATGAATAAGAATGTAAAGAACGTGACCAAGTATGAATGTGAATGTTAAGAACGTGACCAAGAACAAGCGTTAATGTAAAGATCGTGAACAAGTATGAATGTGAATGTAAAGGACGTGACCAAGTTTGAAAAAGAATGTAAAGAACGTGACCAAGTATGAATGTGAATGTAAAGGACGTGACCAAGAACAAGCGTTAATTTTAAGAACGTGAACAAGTATGAATGTGAATGTAAAGAACGTGATCAAGTACAATCGTTAATGTAAAGAACGTGACCACGTATGAATAAAAATGTAAAAAACTCGACTTACTATGAATGTGAATGTAAAGGACGTGACCAAGTACAAGCGTTAATGTAAAGAACGTGACTAACTATGAATGTGAATGAAAAGGATGTGATCAAGTACAAGCAAGCGTTAATGGTAAGAACATGAATGTTAAGGACATGACAAAGCATGAACGTGAATGTTAAGGACATGACAAAGCATAAGGACATGACAAAGCATGAACCTGAATGTTAAAGACATGACAAGCATGAATGTAAATATAAAGGACGTGACCAAGCACGAATGAACATGTAAACAACGTGACAGAGTATGAATGAGAATGTAAAGAACGTGTCCAAGTATGAATGTGTATGTAAAGAACGCGGCCAAGTATGAATGTGACTGTAAAAGACGTGATCAAGTACAAACGTTAATGTAAAGAACATGAACAAGTATAAATGTGAATGTCAAGAACGTGATCAAGTTCAAGTGTAAATGTAAAGAACGTGACCAGGTATAAATGTAAATGTAAAGGACGTGACCAAGTATGAATGTGAATGTAAAGAACGTGATCAAGTACAAACGTTAATGTAAAGAACGTGACTAACTATGAATATGAATGTAAAGGACGTGGCAAAGTATGAACGTGAATGTAAAGAACGTGACCAAGTATGAGTGTGAATGAAAAGGACGTGATCAAGTACAAGCGTTAATGTAAAGAACGTGACCAAGAATGAATGTGAATGTAAAGGACGTGACCAAGTATCAATGTGAATGTAAAGGACGTGAGTAAGTATGCATAAGAATGTAAAGAACGTAACCAAGTATGAATGTGAATGTTAAGAACGTGACGAAGAACAAGCGTTAATTTAAAGAACGTGAACAAGTATGAATGTGAATGTAAAGGACGTGACCAAGTATCAATGTGAATGTAAAGGACGTGACCAAGTATGAATAAGAATGTAAAGAACGTGACCAAGTAGGAATGTGAATGTAAAGGACGTGACCAAGAACAAGCGTTAATGTAAAGAACGTGAACAAGTATGAATGTGAATGTAAAGGACGTGACCAAGTATCAATGTGAATATAAAGAACGTGACCAAGTATGAATAAGAATGTAAAGAACGTGACCAAGTATGAATGTGAATGTTAAGAACGTGACCAAGAACAAGCGTTAATGTAAAGAACGTGAACAAGTATGAATGTGAATGTAAAGGGCGTGACCAAGTATCAATGTGAATGTAAAGGACGTGACCAAGTATGGATAAGAATTTAAAGAAAGTGACCAAGCATGAATGTGAATGAAAATGACGTGATCAAAATAAGTGTATTTAAGTTCGTTAAATTCTGTAAGTTTTAGATTATTTTTAAGTAATCTATTTACTATATGTGTCACTAATATGCAAACATAACATGCTTCCTTATGTCATTTATGTAAATATGCAATATGTAAAATTAGAAAGCCACAATGCGCTTCTACAAAACATTGGACTCGGAGCTATTAAGGTGTGAAAACAGTTTTAAACTATGTTGACATGTTCATTCTGATCGAACACTTAATTGTATTGTTTCAGGAACGCAATACCACGTCAAGATTTATAGTTTACGGCGACATGGGGGCTAAAATGTCGAATATGACACGGGCTGCTATTGAAAATTTAAGAAGAACTCAAAGTATTAATGCCGTTCTCCATGTTGGGGACTTTGCGTATGATTTACATAGCGAGGATGGAAAGGTTGGTTCTTTACCCACAACACCGAGTGTTTTGTGCTTTGTGATTGTAGTGCTAACAATATTGCCATGGTTTTCATCTTTGGGTTAAATATCTTTTCTGGATCACCAGTGTCATTTCCAATCTTATGGATTAGTTAGCAAAAGAAATAAGTAAAGTTTTATGCGTTACACAAATCATTAAGGCATGAATTATTGTACTCGGGCGATAGTTGGACTTTAACATTTATTTTTTTTGTATTGTTCTTAACATGTTACGATGGTTTAAAACTTTCATGCATAATACAAATAATCAGATACCCGTCATAAATCAGTTTGTTTTGAATTGCTTCTCACGATGTTACAATATCTAAAGAACTTTTATTAGCGGGTCTCCGAAACTCGAGACTTTTCTTTCAATCCTAAAGAACACAACGGTTTAAACTCTTTAATGATTTACGCATGTGTATATACGAGGGATGATCAAAAATAAACTGGACTTGGACTGTCAATTCAAGAATTTTCAACCTATCATTTATTGTGATATATCACACTTAATCGGAAAACAATACTCGAAACTGATGCTATATCTAATATGATAACGCAAATAGCTTGTCCGTAACAGCGTATTTAAAAACCATGGTAACGCACATCCGGCGCAGTGCATAAATTTACGCTTACATCGGGCGCTTTATGATGCGTATATTTTACAATTTATCACATTTAGATTTCAAAAATACGCCAAAACTTCATGAGCTATATCCTTGAAGTTGTCAGAAAAATGATTTCATTTAAACCATATTTATATTTGCAATCACAATTCAAACGTCACTTGTTAACTAAAACTACGTCGTCGGAACGTTTCGAAAATCGGTCAATAAGAACAGTTTGTCAAAAGTAAGGCGAGAAACTGTTTTTAACATAGAAAAAGATTATAGCTATCAAGGGAAAAGTTGCAGAAAGCCACAACATAGTTTTTGAATAGCATTAACAATAAGAAAGGGTAATGTAGAAATGGAAAACAAGTAAGGGTGAGACAGAAAGAAGAATTTTTCAAGAACGTTAGTCACGTCATTTGCCGGGACGTTGAAAAATGACAGTTAATTGACTGCGGACATTGTCAACGATGTTCGACAGTAGTTACGGGACGGTTATGTCAACTCTAACTAAGGATTTTTTTTAATGTTAATGCATTAATTACATATATTACATTCTTAGTTTACAGTTGAATTAATAATTCTATTATTTTTCATTGTAGTCTTATCGAGAAAATGTGCCAACAATTTAACAGTCACGGTTCTAAATCGGCCATGCGTTTTATTTATTTAAAAATAACGACAATATTGTTTTTAGTTGTATTATTCTTTAATTTTCTCGTATGTATGATACATTATCATTCAGCCACATGAAATAAATGCAATACATAATATACTCGTAGTTCATTGAATGTGCGATCTGTCCAGCAATCAAGTTACAGAATGAAAGAACGGATTTTCTTGTCATTACAGGAGCTCTTTAACATCAATACAATATGATACCGACTTATAAAAAGATATATAAAGGCAGTGGATCTGCCGCTATCAACAACATGTGAAGCATGTATTGGCCTTCTTCGAGAATGAGTAAAAAGCTGCGCCGCAAAAGACAATATGCTGGTGACGTCGTTAACGTCGATTTTAAAGTGAAAACGTGCGCCGCATTGCTTTACATGTACATGGAAAAAACAGCATAACTTTTTTATTTGTTAATATTTCTTGTTGTTATTTTTGTATCATTTAGGGGATAGATTCCGATTAATTGTCCGTGTATTTTTATGTAAATGCATTTAACAGACAAAGAATCATCTACAAAGTCCGGTTAATTTTTGATCATCCCTCGTATATGTACAGATTTATAAAAAAGTATATTATAATTCCTAATGTATACATGTAGAAGTTGTTTGGTTTGAGAAATATGCAGTATCATGTTTAAGCCCTGCCAATATTTTATCATAATTATATTTTACAGGTAGGTGATATTTTCATGGAAGAGATACAATCCTTTGCAGCCGAGCTTCCCTATATGACAGCTCCTGGTAACCATGGTAATAATGTGTTTATAAATATCTGATTGATTTTTTCTTATTTATAAGTAGCATATACTTCGTAATAATTATCACTTGATAAGATAATAGAAAGTAATTGTAAATGCAATAAATCAGATATTTCACGCAAGTTACTGTGGATTTTATACATATTTATGTTGTCATATAAATCGTATTACATCTACAATTACTTTATGCTCATTCTCTATTGCAACATTGCAACTTACTGGCAGAAATACTCGGACTGTTTTGGGTTGTTTTCTTTCTTTCTTTCTATCTATCTCTCTGAAAACAACCCTTTTAATTGTCTGTCTTTAACAGACTTCCTCTACCGACGGTACTCTGAAAAAAAGTTATATCAAGCAAGGTTATGTGGTCGCGAAGAGACTATATGCCGAGTCATGTCAAAACCAACATAGAACGTTTGCGATCAGCATGGATCCAGACCAGCTTGCGCATCCGCGCGGGCTGATCAGGATCCATGCTGTTCGCTATAAGTTTCTCTACTTGTAATAGAATTGGTAAGCGAACAGCAAGGATCCTGATCAGACTGCGCGGATGCGCTGGTCTGGAACGCAAACCCATTATGCTGGTTTTGTCGTGACGCGGCGATATATTAGATATAATCTGCATGGTTGTCGTCTTCGTCACCATAGACGTTGTTGCAGTCGTCTCAATGCATTTCTATTTTGGTTATTTTAACTGTCACATCTGCTTTTACCCAAACTGACATTTTTGTTCCAGAAATTGCTGAAGATTTCAAGTCCTACAGAAATCGTTTCTCGACGCCTAACACGCCATGGCCGATACCACTTAACAAAATGTGGTACAGCTTTGACGTTGGACTAGTTCATTTTATCAGGTGAGCTTTAATAAAAATGGAGTAACAACCACAGACACGATCAAAAATAATAAATCCTTAACAATGTGTTCTAACATACAAATATTATTCGTGCGTGGTAAATTAACAGTGGATGGATATATCATATTTTAAACGATAACCCTTTTTATTTCACACCCAACAAAGTTTCAGCGTTTGCCCCGTTTGA
>NW_026863358.1:0-8631 GCF_026571515.1 Ruditapes philippinarum | reverse complement strand
TTATGTCTATATACATATGTTACTACAGACTGTGAAAAAATGTGTCAGTAGAACACAAACATAAAATCCATGAAAAGCGAAGTTCTAAACAGAATTACAAGATACTATTTACTTTTTGCTTCCAAGGGAGACAACTCCACATACCATTCATGTATCTCAGCAGTTTACTGTTTTATGCACTTAGGAATTGTATCTCCTAGCTACACAAATTTCATATGATCATTAACATTCATTAAAAGGTTATGTTATAATTTTGCAGAAATAACGTCAATCTATTGACACTACAACATTTTTTTTCTTATAGAAGTTTACATTGTGGTATTAAATGGGACACAATGAATAAAAACAATACTAAAATGTTTAAATGTGTAAATTATATCATTTAACATTGGAAAGTATGTCATTTGTTATACTTTAAACCATTGTGGTATTAAATGGGACACAATGAATAAAAACATTACTAAAATGTTTAAATGTGTAAATTATATCATTTAACATTTGAAAGTATGTCATTTGTTATACTTTAAACCATTGTGGTATTAAATGGGACACAATGAATAAAAACAATACTAAAATGTTTAAATGTGTAAATTATATCATTTAACATTGGAGTTATACTTTAAACTTCACATTCTCAAAATGTTACCAACAACTTAAAAAAAAAATTGTATTCTTAAACAAAATTTACATGAAGATCTGTTTTATCCATTCAATACATTGGTTTAGTCAATGGATGTCTTAGATAGCGGTCCAATATATAATGTATATATGGTAGTTCATATACTACTTACGGTAAGTCATTTAATGACATTTATAAAACCATATCCTGTCAAATAATTTCTAGGTCTGTTTTCACTATGAAACTTTACACTGTTCAATTAAACCATTCTAAGACTATTTAAACTATAAAATATTATTTACCATTTGAAATAGTATGTAACAATGTTTGATATTTGTAAGAGACCATGGTCTTAGTGTAGCTAAAACATTTGTCTAAAAAACTACATTCCAGTAAAAACATTTATCTGGTTGTTACACTTATTAAAATTTTGTCTCGGTAAAATATCATTTTTAAACAGCCTTCCCATATGTACACCACAGACAGTAACTGTAACCATAATTGTTATTAGAGTGTAGGACAAAAGCCCTCCCGGACAAAAGCCCTCCAGTGTCAAAAAGTGACAAGGCGGACAAAAGCCCTCCCGTGAAAATGACAGGGCGGACAAAAGCCCTCCCATGAAAATGACAAGGCGGACAAAAACCTTCCCGTAAAAATGACTTGGCGGACAAAAGCCCTCCCGTGAAAATAATAGAGCGGACAAAAGCCCTCCCGCAGCAAATACATATATGTACATTGAATAGTTTATATTTTCTTTTCAATGCACTCAACATATTAAAATTGTAATCATGAATATTTTGTTTTCCATTGGCATAACCGTGTTTGTATGAGCTTGAGCACATTCCTGAGAGGCATCTGAATAATTAGTGCTAAAATCAGTAAGTGCATATTTATTCACGTAGATATGAAGGATTACACCTATGTGAAGTTAATATTAATAGAGTAATAAATGATAAAAAGAAGTTAAAATTATCTAACTTAAAAGTATAAGACATGACTTCTAATCCAGTTACCTCTCTGGCGTGGGTTCGATCCCCGGGAGATGCTTTGGTAGTTTAGCGCGGAGGAAGGTAGTCTAGTACTGGTGTAACTCTCCAGGAACGATGGTTAGGAAACTACCCGCCTATATGACTGAAATACTGTTGGATAAAGGCGTAAAATGAAACAAACAAACAAACAAACAAACAAACATTTATAATGTACCTTGCAATGAGTCATTTACTTTCAAAAGTGACTTTGTTTTTAACGACATTCGTGTAAAAAGTTACCTCGTTAAACATTTCAGGAAGGTATACTCAGAATAAAAGGTGGTTCTAGCCCATACACATACTAAGGCCAATTGAAAACAACAAGAAATATATGTAACAATTTTAATATGTTGAGTGCAATGAAAAAACACAAGTATTCAACATACATATTTATTTTTGTTACGGGAGGGCTTTTGTCCGCCTTGTCATTTTGACGGGAGGGCTTTTGTCCGCCCTGTTAATATCACGGGAGGGCTTTTGTCTGCCCTGTCATTTTCACGGGAGGGCTTTTGTCCGCCCTGTCATTTTCACGGGAGGGCTTTTGTCCGCCTTGTCATTTTTTGACGGGAGGGCTTTTGTCCGGGAGGGCTTTTGTCCGTTTCCCTTGTTATATTATCATGGTTTTACTTGTGTCCAGAATATGTAATTGTTATTATCATGGTTTTACTTGTGTCCAAAATATGTAATTGTTATAATCATGGTTTAACTTGTGTCCAAAATATGTAATTGTTATTATCATGCTTTACTCATGTTCAAAATATGTAATTGTTATTATCATGGTTTTACTTGTGTCCAAAATATGTAATTGTTATTATCATGGTTTTACTTGTGTCCAAAATATGTAATTGTTATTATCATCCTCTTGTCATCTTCTAAATATGTATTGTTTTGTCTTGTGCAGCCGTTATACTACATGTATTGGCTATGAACATTGTATTTATGTTAAAACAAAATAAACATAGAATTGAATATAGAAGTTGTACATTGTATATGTTTGTTTATTTGCTCATAAGGATAATTCTGTAAACAACATATTAGTATCCATTCCTATGAAATAACCTTGAATTTTTCACAATAACTGTAAACTTTACACATAAATGTTTTATCATGTCCTGGTAATAATAATTAATTAATTTAAAGAGTGTACATATTAATTCCTTCTATTCAAATTAGATTACAGTAGAACCCATACTTAAGACCATCCTTGATTTTTAAGACCACCCCTCTTTTAAGAACAATTCTTATAAGAATGGAATTTTTTGTTCTTTATTTATTAAGCAGCACGCTTCCAGATTCATGTTAAATTTCATGAAATTTTGATAATGTATTTGACAGTAAAATATTGTAAGGTGAACAAGTAAAATTATTTACATATTGCAATTGGCACTTACAATCCATGCAAATAACCAAAAAGAGGTAAAAATGTGCAAAAAAAAACACACCTTAATTAAATTACTGTTTAGTAACGAAGTAGAAATATGGTGATAAAATACTGCAAAATCAGTCTTAAATCGCAAATACCATGTAAATTTCAACATTGATCTTGCTTGTTTTTCCATTTCTTGAAATATTAGTACATTTTTCTCAATTTTCATTTTCTTGAAATATTTTGGCTCATCTGGAGGCGTGCAGCTTTAAATGATAACAAGATCTACATTTAAGACCACCTAACTTTTCCACTTTTAAGACCACCAGTTTCAGTCCCAACCCCACTATTGTGACCGATAAGCAAGTTGTTCTTTTACGCGTAGTTGTACATGTAGTCTAAAAAGACATAGGACTTAATTACACAGCAGTGAGAAGAATTATAAATGTGAGATTTGTGATCGTGCATTTGCATGGAAAAACAGTCGTAAAGGACATATGACTATACACACTGGTGAGAGCAATCATAATGCACCTATCAATATTATGCCCGGGGGGGGGGGCGGCGGGCTGACCCAGGGGAATTTGACATCTTAAAATTTTTGAAGTCTAAATCCCCACCCTAGAGACAACCAATTTTGTCTAAATCCCCACCCTTGAGCCTGCTTGGTGCATCAAATGCCCCGGGGGTAGGGGAGAGGGTAAACATCTAATAGATCAATCAATAAATAAAACTGTTATCAGAAAAACAATGAAAAATATAAGTACAAAGGCTTATCATTAGGAAAATAATGAATCCAGATTAATGGGCCTCAGAAGTAAGGTAGGTAAAGTCACTCCAAATGAGTATATATGTATCAATTGTAGTTTAATAACTTTGATAGTATTCAAATAATAAGACTTTGAAGATACTTATATTTTTTTATAAAAATGGGTTTTTTCAAGTAATAAAGGAGCACAATTCTGAAAATAATGCATCAAGATTATAGACCTTTTTAGTATGGTTGTGGTAGTCCCACTAAATACCGTACCTAGTTTCAATTAAATATCTTTCATAGAATAGAATGTATGACTTAAAAAACTTAAACCAATGCGGACACGGACACACAATCGATCGTATAAGCTCTTTAATAGTTTACATTTATAGTTTAGCTACAAAATAAACCTACTTACCTAGTTTCTGACTCCACATGACCCAGTTTCTGTAGGGATGGTAAGCATGCTGACCAAGCTAAATTTTAATTGAACCATATCTGTGGCCTCTAAGAGTGTTAAAACACTAAAAGTTGAGGACACCAGATTTGCGAAGACAGACATTCACCGATCATGATCACAATAGCTTCATGCTCACAGCTCAGATGAGCTAAAAACTTACAACACTTTAACTTCTTATTTTATTTTAACATTTAAACACAAAAAGACATTAAAAAAGACATTCTTCCTCCTCCTGCGGCCAAACCTGGACACTTCCACATTGTTTTTGTGTCGCCTCTACGGAGTATTGGCAACATATAGGGATCACTTCTCCGTCGTCTGTCCGTCTGTCTGTCCGTCTGTCTGTCTGTCCGTCCGTCCGTCACAAAACTTGTCCGGACTACTTCTCATAAACTACTAGTGCAATTTCATCCAAACTTTACAGGAATGATCAGTACCAAGTCTAGTTGTGCATATTGTCAGCATTTTCCGGTTCAATGATTTTTGTAAGAGTTATGGCCCTTTAATAATTTTTAATTTTAAAGTTTGTCCGGACTACTTCTCTTATACCACTGATGCAATTTCAATGAAACTTTACAGGATTGATCTGTAGCTCAAGTCCTTGCGCATATTGCACGGGTTTTCCGGTTGAATGATTTTTGGCCGAGTTATGGCCCTTTGATAAAAAGGTTTCTTTTTCTGTGTGTTGCCAGATACACAAAAGCTTGTCCGGACTACTCCTCATAAACTACTGGTGCAATTTCATCCAAACTTTACAGGAATGATCAGTACCAAGTTTAGTTGTGCATATTGTCAGCATTTTCCGGTTCAATGATTTTTGTTTGAGTTATGGCCCTTTAATAATTTTTATTTTTAAAGTTTGTCCAGACTACTTCTCTTCTCCCACTTATGCAATTTCAATGAAACTTTACAGGATTTATCTGTAGCTCAAGTACTTGCGCATATTGCACGGGTTTTCCGGTTGAATGTTTTTTGGCCGAGTTATGGCCCTTTGATAAAAAGGTGTTTTTTCTGTGTGTTGCCAGATATGCAAAAGCTTGTCCGGACTACTCCTCATAAACTACTGGTGCAATTTCATCCAAACTTTACAGGAATGATCAGTACAAAGTGGTTAGTCTAGTTGTGCACTGTCCGTCTGTCTGTCCGTCTGTCACAAAATTTGTCCCAACATGAAATTGGCCATCATGAGGCGACACATGTGATTACTGATCGCTCTTGTTCTGAAATAGAGGGCATTTTTATCATCTTTAAGGTTTCAAATTTATTAATTTTCATTTAAATTAGACCAAAAATGTTCTAAGATTTAACCTAGTGACTTAATTTTTGACCCCTCATGACTTAATTTTGAACATGTTCTAGATTTCATAGAGTTGAACATTTACACTAACTTTAATGAAAAATGGGCCAAAAATGTGGCCTCTAAAGTGTTTGCATTCTTTTTCTAAGATTTGACCTAGTGACATAGTCTTTGACCCCACATGACCCAACCTTGAATTTTGCCGAGATTTCAGCCAAACATTTTGACCAAGTTTCATGGAGAAACGACAATTATAGCTCAACACAAAGCTACAAAAAGAACGGACATAATTTTCTTAAGCTAAGTTGCATGGTGTACTCACAATCTGGTGCACTTTCCTCAAAATCCTGGATAGGAGCAGGGGCCTGGATGGGAGCTTGAGTCGGGATATATAGGAGCTTGAACCTTGATAGGAGCTTGGGCCTGGATAGAAGCTTGAACCTGGATTGTTTAAAAATTAATAATTTAGTAGCACAACTTAACAAAGATTTCTAACATATTTTTTTGATAGATAAAACAGTAGGTTGTTTTTAATTCTATTGGAACAAAAATGGTACTGATTTTTTTTTAAATACATTATTTTCTAACAATTCTGCTGGTACTAAGTCTATCAAACTAATCTTGCAATTATAGTGGGGAATCACGTAATATGGAGACTACATGACATGGTATTGCAGCAATTGATAATCTTTCAGATTCTGGTGTCCATGTGAGAATTTTTGTCAATATCTTTGTTTAACAGAAAATATTTTTGAGTATGCGTAACTGGCAGGACTTGCAGTAGCCCCCAGCGACATTATAAACAATTTTGTGCTTTTTCAGGAGAATATTAAGTTTAAAGGAACATAATGCTTTTGTGAGTAAAATTTCAATTACTGAATAAACATATCATACTTATCCTCTTATTGAAGAAAATGGCTCATTTCCGCATAACTATTCTTCAGAAATTATTTTTTCATCCAAACATACCTTCAATTATTACATACCTTCAATTATTACATTTGCGCTAGTGGGCGCAATATATTTATAGCGTATTTTGAAGATTTTCTTTCATGTCTTTAAGAAATCAAATGCAAATTTTTACATCAGAATTCTACTTGATGTCATTGGTGTGAAACTGAATACTCTTTTATTTCAAATAAAGTTTACAAATGCATAATGTGACTTTAAGATACCATGTTACGTCACAGGTCACCATATCAATGATTCCCCACCATGTCAATGATAAAATACACATATTTAGACCACAGAAGTGCAATACCCCTTATATGTTTTGTAAGGCTTTCAGAAAAAAAGAGTTTTTTGGCCTCAGACTCATTTAATGTTGAGGCAATCATTTATGAAATTCAACTCATAATGTCATTGTGCCTGAATACCTTTTTCAAAGACTGTGTCTCGGACGCCTTTGCCTTGCCCCTTTTTCTGTTGGCAGAAACACTCGTCAAATGGTCCAACCAAATGTTCACCTGTTTATAAATATAAATCAACAATATAATACATTAACATTTATCAGATAAGAACAAAGCCTTAACATAGTTTCTGCAGATTCAATTTACTTTTTATTGGAGCAAGTCACGACGTAAAGCAATACAAGACCAATGAAGATGAAACCGATAGCCAAGATTCAAAGCCTCGTTATGACAAGAAGTTGAAACAGTAAATGATAAAAAACAATGATGGTAATACATCTGAAAAAAGGATCAAATGTACACCCATTAAGTTTTATTTGCTACAAAATGCCTAATTTTTCACTTTTTGATAGGCATGAGTGTTATTTCAATGAAGTATATAAGAGCTGCTTATCTCTATGTCTCTGATTCTAACAAGGCTCACGGGAACTACTGACTTCAGCCTTTGGATTTTGACTCCCTTGCATGGATGTGCAAGCTGATCTGGATCTACACTGGTCGCATAGGTGTTAAAATAATTATAAAATGAATAATTAATAACATAATTATGTGTGTATGTATTCAACATCCGTTTTGTGTCACTTGATCAGTTCATTAATACTGCAGTTAAAAGGATTATCTCAATCGATACGACACTTTCTGCTGTAATCGTTTATGCTACAGGCAAAACGAGCGTTCTTTTGTGGATTTTGTATCATTAATACGAGATATGTGTCAGTTTCATGTGGTTTCCAACGCCTTTCAGACTCGCAAAATAAATGGGTCTATTTGCGAAAACAGATGACAAACATGAAAACCGCTAGGCTCCACATAGTGTCTGGGTAGAAAACAAATGAAGAATACAATCCCTGTATACCTTTGCAAATAAATCCCAATTCTGGGGCAACCTTCTCGCCTTATCCCACAATTTTCTCTACCGTAGAAAAAATCGAAAAGTTTCATGTCTGCAACTTCAAAAACGCGAATAAAAATATTGCCGTCGTCTTTTGACCTTTCGCAGTTACTCCCCTTTTTGGCTTGCAGCAAGCCAAGCCACGGCTGCAAGCCATTTCATATGGAAAACTTGTTCCGGTTAGGTGGTTTCCTGCTTACATCTGTTGGTTCATGGTTGAACGGGAAACCAGCCGCAATCGTGCCAATCGCAACTTTTCGGTCTTTTCCGTCACTCTTCGGATTAATGATAATAGCCGATGTAAATCCGATTGCAATCGTGACAATTCGGGCGATTCCGTCATACTGCAGAATCAGACGAAGTAATATTACGGAAATCTAAGCTATTTTAGTTACTTCGGTAATCCCAGTTTGTTTATATAAATAGGATTTCTATTTTTACTTGATTTATCGGTTTAAACCGTAATAAATTATAAACGAAATTGTTCCGTTTCAATTGTTTTCCAAGACGCAAAAGTTAGTTTCTTTTATAATTGTTTTTTGTCTGTATTAGTTTTATACGCTGTAGTAGTATTCAGTCTTCAAAGGGTGGTCCTGCTTACCAAATCACGCATGATCGAGTTATATTTAGATCTACTGAACTTCTTGGTGAGGTAATCTAAAAATAGCCCGTGCATATCACGTACTGATCCAAACTCCTCGCAGCGGTTACTTCCCCTAGTCTGTACAGTTAAAGTAGCAAAGCGTGACGTAACAGCTGTGAGGAGTTTGGTGCTGATATCGTCTATTTGTGATCGTGTAACATAG
>NW_026863357.1:0-38722 GCF_026571515.1 Ruditapes philippinarum | reverse complement strand
TTGTGACAAAAATCTTTTTAGTTTGGTCTTATTGTCAGTATTTCTTATTGAAATAGTGCAGATATAATCTGCCATTTATGTTCAATGTCTTTTTGAACTTGCTCAGATGAGCGACTTAACATGTAAATTGCACACTACATTTCATTGGCAACAAATGCACCCAAATTTTGCTCATAATCATGCAGTTGTCCAAAAAAACAGTAGTGTAAAATTGTTTCAAATGAATGTGTGGGCATTATTGCATGAGAGTTACTACCACCAACAGATTTAATGATGAGGGCTGTAAAAAGACTATTGTTCTGTTTCTTTAAATGATTGAGAAGACCTGGGGTCAAAAACTAGGTCATACAGCCAAATATGGATAAACCTTGTTAACTATCTATAGGCTACTGTTTTGACCCAAATATCCTGAAAATTGGTCAGACAGATGTTTTTGGTGATTTCTTGGCCAATTTTTATATGGGTCACATGGGGTCAAAAACTAGGTCACACAGCCAAAATATGGAAAAAACCTTGTTTACAATAAATTGGTATTGAGCCTTCATAGGCAGATGAATATATCATGGCCCTCTTGATCTTTTTGTGGAAAAATCTATAGTAATTAGTTAATTTATTCACTATTTACTTCCTATTGTTATTTTCTCTCCTTGATAACGATTATTATACGAGAATTACATGTATTATTGTTCTTAGTTTTGTTAATGCAATTAAATGCAAGATAATAAGAGAAAAATACAAAACAAAATTACAAATCTACATTACAGATAGAAAGAATAATATCCCCCTTCCTAGAATAGACACTGCCTTGCTTCCAAAATTAAAAAAAAACATCTGTAAGCCCATATTGCTGTGGAATATCAGTAGATTTATACTGTGCAATCTCTACAGAGTGGACCTCTGTGTGAAACTACCTCTTTACTACAACAGTCTTACATTTTTGCAAGTTCTCAGCAACTACAAAAATCTTTGTCTCCCAGGTGTGTTGCTCTGCAGATGGTGTAGCGTATTTTTTATACTCTCATATTTCTTCATATACTTTCTACATAAACTTGTATTAAAGTTTTTATGTTACAATTATTCTTCAGATAAAATAAGGCAAGATAGACAAAAGAAAGGAAACATTTTTCAGAGGTTTTTTGAGTGGAGACGTTATCACCGGATGAAAACAAGTAAGATTTAACACTATACATGTGGCTTTCCAGCATTAAGATACAGTCAAACCTTTGTTAGAGACAACCTCCGATTTTAAGACCACCTTGTAGATAAAGACAACTTTTTGACAAACCTTCATGGAACAAAATACATTTTGAATAAATACCACTTGTTTATAAAGGCCATGCATGTTCTCTCTTTGGATTGCCTTCTTTCACCAGTTTGATCAAACTGTGATGAACTCAACTTTTTTGAGGTGGCTCAGAGTAAGCTTTTAGGATCATTGAATGTCCCACATTTTGTTTGTTAACACTCTAGTGGTCACATTTTTGCCTCAATAATCAAACTTGGTAAGGATGCTCGTTTAAGTAACTGCTCAGGTAAGTTCAAACATGGGTCATCTGGGATGAAAATTTCAGTCACAGGAGCTAGAATTAGAAAAATCATGTTAAAAGGAGACACAGGCTAAATTTTCATTTCTTTGTTTTGATTTTTAGCTCGACTTTTTCTTAAGTATTGTTATAGTCCTGGCGGCGTTGCCGTTTGCAAACTTGTACCTGGATCATAACTTTTTTAGTTCTTAATTTATTGTCTTCATACTTGGCCACAACAACCCTTGGGACAAGACCTGTCAGTAGACCACCCTTACCTTGACCTTCATCCATATATGACATTGACCTTCAAGGTCAAATGTCCAAATTTTGCTTGTTCTTGCTATTATTTGCTGTAACTTTGTTATTTTTGAATGAATTGTCTCCAAACCTGAACATAATAATCTTCACTCATAAATGACCTTGACTTTGAAGGACAAGTTATTGAAATTGTCATTTTTTAGGCTATTATTTGCTTTTACTTTGTTGTTTTTGAATTGATTGTCTTCAAACTTGAACATAATAATCTTCAAGGATAATCCTTAAAATAACCAGACAGACCTTGACCTTCACTTATAAATGAATTTGAATAAACAAATACATGTATGTGATTGTCATACAAGCTGATATGTCCAGATAATGAAAATATTGTAAAGCCCTTGATTTTTTTTCTCTCATTTTATATAAACTATCTAATAATTTAGTATGTCATGTATATTTGGTCCAAATTTCTTTAAGACACCGCCGACAAAATAAGTCTCCCTGCTAAGACATTTACATTATAGCCCCCAAACTGTAACCAAACAAAAAAATGCCAGGCATGTCTGAGTCAAAAGTAACTCCTGTTTTTTAAAAATTCACAGTGCAGCAAATATGCAATTTATATGTGCATAAACAAAAACTTTGGGTTTCTTTTGTTATTTTTGTTGTTGTTTTTTTAGCTCACCTGAGCTTGCTCAGGGTGAGCTATTAGGATCGGTGAATGTCCGTCGTCCGTCGTACGTCCACACTTATGACTCAATTATCATCAAACTTTGTCAGGATGCTTGTTTAGTCAATTGCTCGGATGAGTTCGAAACTGGGTCATTTCGGATGGAAAACTAGGTCAAAGGAGCTAAAAATAGAAAAACCGTGTGAACACTCTAGTGGTCACATTTTTGACCCAATCATCATCAATTTTGTCAGAATGCTTGTTTAGATTATTGCTTGGATGAGTTCGAACATGGGTCATCTCCGATGAAAATCTAGGTCATAGGAGAAATAAATAGAAAAACCTTTTGAACACTCTAGTGGTCACATTTTTGAACCAATCATCATCAAACTTTGTCAGAATGCTTGTCTAGTCAATTGCTTGGATGAGTTTGAACATGGGTCATCTCTGATGAAAAACTAGGTCACAGGAACTAAAAATAGAAAAACCTTGTGAACACTATAGTGGTCACATTTTTGACCCATCATCATCAAACTTTGTCAGGATGCTTGTTTAGATAATTGCGCAGATGAGTTCGAATATGGGTCATCTCTGATGAAAAACTTGGTCACAGGAGCTATAAATAGAAAAACCTTGTGAACATTCTAGTGATCACATTTTTTACCCAATCATCATCAAACTTAGTGTGGATGCTTGTCTAGTCAATTGCTCAGATGAGTTTGAATATGGGTCATCTGTGATGAAAAACTAGGTCACAGGAGCTAAAAATAGAAAAACATTTTGAACACTCTAGTGGTCACATTTTTTACCTAATCATGATCAAACTTTGTCAGGATGCCTGTTTAGATAATTGCTTTGATGAGTTTGCAAATGCTTTATCTCCGATGAAAAGCTAGGTCACAGGAGCTATAAATAGAAAAACCTTGTGAACACTCTAGTGGTCACATTTTTGACCCAATTATTAAGAAACCTTGTCAGGATGCTTGTTTAGTCAATTGTTTGGATGAGTTCGAATATGGGTCATCTCGGGTGGAAAACTAGGTCATAGGAGCTAAAAATAGAAAAACCTTGCGAACAGTCTAGTGGTCACATTTTTGACCCAATCATCATCAAACTTTGTCAGAATGCTTGTCTAGTCGATGCTTGGATAAGTTTGAACATGATTTATCTCGGACGGAAAACTAGGTCACAGGAGCTAAAAATAGAAAAACCTTGTGAACACTCTAGTGTCACATTTTTGACTCAATTATCATCAAACTTGGTCAGGATGCTTGTCTAGGTAATTGCTCAAATGTCAAGCTCGAATATGGGTCACCTGGGGTCAAAAACTAGGTCACACTGATCAAATATGGATAATCCTTGTTAACACTAGTGGTCACATTTTTGACACACCTGTCATGAAACTTGGTCAGAACGCTTGTCTAGATAATTGTTCGGGTGAGTTTGACGGGTCAGGTGAGCGATCTAGGGCCATCTTGGCCCTCTTGTTTAGATTATACATTAATGTTATCAATTACATTTCTTCTGTTATGATTAAATAAATGAAGATAGAAAATGTTAAGTAACATACATACAATATATACCGATAAGTATACTTTGTTACTTGAAAACGAAAATTCTAACCGTTTGTTGTATGGTTTGGTTACGTTACACACTCATTTAAACATCATACATGTACATATGAGTTTGTTACACATATAAATATCTTATAACATATTTAATATCTTATAACATATTTATTCTATCTGTGTCATATACGAATTGTTATCAAAATTATACAACATTGAAGTTAGTAAGCGCTTGGATATTCTCATTACTTATGTCACTGAACGACATTTTTCTTCTCGTTTTTCAGAACTACAAGGCGACCTTATTAAATTCTACAGAAAAAGGTGTAGTTCAATACCTCTCTCACCGCTTCTTGAAGAAATAAAGACACCTCTAGCTGGGTTCTACGTGATGCCAGATATGGTTGATGTAAAACAGAAGTGCATAACTTGTCATGAAGAGGAGAGAACACCGATCAAATCTTTAAGAGACCTGTTTTCAACTGGGAGAGGAGATCAGCACGAAATTTATCTATCTGCTGATGTAGGCTTTGGAAAAACTGCTTTCTCAAAATATCTTGCAATCATGTGGTGTCAAGCTCATTGTCGTGATGAAAACTACACCTGTTTTAAGGACAGCGAGTTGAAAGCGTTAGTTGACTTTGAGTTCGTATTTTTGGTTTTCTTAAGAGACTGTACCTCTGTTTGTAACATTGACGATATGATTGAACAGCAAATTACTAATAAACTCCCTTCTTCTGCAACACTATATGAAGTTTTAGGTAGAGAAAAATGCTTGATTATATTGGACGGTCTTGATGAATGGACTCACCCTGTAAATAGATGTTGCGAAGTATCAGCAAAAATCCCACATCGGTACGGACGTGATAATTGTGTTATCCTAACGACAACCCGACCGTGGAAGCTCGGAATTGCAAATCTCAAAACAAGTCAAATAAACAAAAAAGTAGAATTGGTTCAATTAAGTGCAGATTCCATGCGGCAACTAGAAGAAAATGCTATAAGAAAAATGACAGGTGTTCATAACGATAGGGTACTGAAGAGTAAAACACATGACTTCAATAAAGTGATACATGACCGTCGCCTAGAACACATGCAAGTCATTCCACTCCTCCTCTTGTATATAGTTTGCCTATGGTGCAACAACATTCCTATTGGAAATTCAAAACATGAAATTTACACCAATATCATTGAATTCTTACTCTCGAGAACATCAAAGAAACACTCAGAAGTTGAACCATCTCGTGAATCATCTGCCAGTGAAATTCCAGATTGCTTCAAAAGTCATAAATTTTGTAAAAAGTTTTACAGTCTTATAACATCATTAGCAGAACTAGCTTACCAAACACTATTTAACAAAACAAGAGAAAATACGCTGGTATTTGATAGAACGGTTGCTGAAAAATATCTCAGAGCAGACGACATGAAATTAAGTCTTCTCTCAGGAATAATGTCAGAAAGCAGAAGTAAAACATTAATCAAAGAATTTATCAAATTATCATTTCTTCACAAAACAGTTCAAGAATTTTTTGCTGCAATATTTATAAGTTCTCAATATGATGCTCAGAAAACTGTTCTAGAACAATGTAGAAATGTTCAAGATATTCTGGACATGTCAAAAATTTGTGAATTTATAAGTGGAATGAATGCTGACCGGATGTGTGCATTATCAAATGATTTGATGTCTGTGATAAATGAAGACGAGAAAACACGCAACTATAGAACCAGGACAGATGACAAGATCATGTACACTAATCCATTGTATGACATTCAGGAAATGTTCATGTCTTGTTTACAAGAAATGCCTGAAAGTGAATATATTCAATTATGTTTGCAAGATTTCTTCATTGACGAAGACATCAGGCATAGTGAGCAGTTACAACGTTTGATAAAACAAAATAAAACCAACATAAAATCACTTTATATAAACACCACCAAAACTTCCAGCAGTTTACGTGAAATTATAGATTTATTCTCTGTCACAGATCTCAGTCATATACAGAAACTTGTCTATCGTGGTGACATGGAGAAGGAGGATGAGATAAACTGGATATTGTTTCCCAGTCTACAGTCTGTAACTTTGATGTTGGGTAAATGGACAAATGATGAAGAAAATCTGAGTGAAAGCATGTTGCGATGTCAAAACTTACAATATTTATATATTGATAGATTAACATCATCTCACAAAAAACTGGAAACTATTTTCAATTTTATCTCTGGTCAAAAATCATTGAAAGAGTTAACATTGATGGGGTTACATTGTAACGAACACAGCCTCCATGATTGTAAGAGATGGAACTTGGACTTGTCCAAAAATATGAACTTAACAAAGGTAGACTTGGAGCAGTTACCTAGGTTACAATTAAATCTAACAACACCGTCGATAGTTAATGTTAAATTGTCTGGAATCAATCTGGATGAAAGTTCATTGTTACTGTCACGTGACATGTTGAAGATTGAATGTGTGGAGTTGAGGAAGATAGAAATGATTGCAGGAAGTTTACAGAACTTTATTACCATACTCGAAAATCTGCCACAGTCAGTCAAAGTAGAGATGGACGACATAGAACCGGAAAAAGAATATGAAAGTGTTAAAGAAAATATCCGGAGTTCAAAAACTTTTCATGTGATACAAGACTGTGCGGGGACATTTGAGTTCAAAGTAAGAAAATCAGGTAAGGAATAAATAAAAAATTACTTCAATTATTAACATTGTAACATATAAATGAATTTTTTTTAAAAAGAAACCTAGAAAACAAAATGGCGTAATTATGAAACTTACCTTGGTAAATTTGAGGACATTTATTGTAGGTACAATATATTACATTTGAAGATATTAATTAATAAAAGCATTATATCTAGATAAAGATATTTAATGGCGGAGATTTTCATATGTTTTGTTTAAGGAATGATGGATACAAAGTGGATGTAGGACATGGAAAATCAAATGTTTAACAGGTGAGATTTTTTATGAATTTTTTCTTTATAAAATTTACGAGTATTTATTCATTTACTATGTACATGTTTGTTCTATAATTAAGTAATTAAATTTATTTCAATTTTCGTAAACGGTAATATTCCAAAATGAGCTTTTATTACGTGAGTTGTCATATTAAATAGCATTAGTTACTTTAAAACAAATCTGTTATGTGATAAAATTATAAAACAATGACTCCTTTTAAGCTCACCTGTCACAAAGTGACATTGTAAGCTTTTGTGATCGTTTTTTCGTGTCCGTCCGTCATCCGTGCGTAAACAATTACTTAAAATGACATTTCATCATTAACCCCTGAGCCAATTTAATCCAAATTTCACAGGAATGTTCCTTTGTTGGTCACCTTTTAAAACTGTTAAAACAATTTAATTCCATGCAAAACTTTGGTTGCCAGGCAACCAAACGAAAAAAAAACTTAAAATATCTTCTTTTAAAAAAACCCAAAGAGCTAGAGGTTAGATATTTGGCATGAAACATTTTTATGCTCCCCGAAGGGTGAGTATATAGTCGCCTCTTTGTCTGTCCGTCCGCACTACCGAATAGGGATAGGTAGCCTTCGAACTGTGAACAGAACAAAAGGACAAAAGGATTCATTTCGTAACAATAGAATAAGGGGCCATGGCCCCCCCCCCCCCATTAAACAAAAGAAAATAACAATAGAAATGGCCCTTTATCCCAATTTGGTCCGACAACTGTCCGTCCATCCGCTTTTCTTGTCCAGGGCATAACTTTGAAACAACAAGAGGTATCAACATGAAACTTTGTAGTTAGTTAGATCTCATTGAGTGTCTCAAAAAGTATTTGAGGTATCAACTTGAAACTTCATAGGTGGATGGATCTCATTGAGGAGGAGTGCATTGCACAAGAATGATAACTCTACCGTGCATTATTTTTGAGTTATTGCCCTTTGTTGTTTTTCAAAATTAATTTTTGTCCAGAGCATAACTCAAAAAGCCTTTGAGATATCAAAATGAAACTTCATAGGTGCATAGATCTCACTCAGGAGGTGTGCAGTGCACAAGAATGATAACTCTACCTTTTATATTTTTTGATTTATTGCCCTTTGTTATTTTTCATACCTAATTTTTCACCCGAGTGGAGCATAGCTCAAAAGTGTTTGAGATGTCAACATGAAATGTCATAGGTGGATAGATTTCATTGAGGAGGAATGCTGTGCACAAGAATGATAACTCTTCCCTGTACAATTTTTGAATTATTGCCCTTTGTTCTTTTTCATACTATTCTGTCAGGAGCTTATCTAAAAAAGTATTTGAGGTATCAACTTGAAACTTCATAGGTGGATGAATCTCATTGAGGAAGAGTGCAGTGTACAAGAACGATAACTCTACCCTGCATAATTGTTTAGTTATTGCCCTTTTTTATTTTTCAAAATTAATTTTTGTCCAGAGCATAACTCATAAGGCCTTTGAGATATCATTCATGAAACTTCATAGGTGCATAGATCTCACTCAGGAGGTGTGCAGTGCACAAGAATGATAACTCTACCTTTTATAATTTTTGAGTTATTGCCCTTTGTTATTTTTCATACTTAATTTTTCAATTCAATTTTTTTCTCAAAACGTATTTGAGGTATCAACTTGAATTTTCATAGGTGGATAGATTTTACTGTGGAGGGATGCAGCACAAAAGAATGATAACCTACCCTGCATTATTTTTCAGTTATTGCCCTTTGTTATTTTCAGCCATCAGTATTCACATAGGTTTCAAATCTGTAATCACTATAGCCAACAGTTTTCATTACCAAAAGACCTCTTAAAATGGAATTATTCTGCTGTACTACATATACATTCTTCCAATGAGCAAACACATTCGGCGGGGGATGGCCATGTTGACATGGCTCTTGTTTAAAATAGAGATTAAAAAAATGTCCAAGCAAGTTATATTTTTTATTTGATACAGAGTTTTACCTTTTACCTCAGTCTTAGACGTATTTAAAGATTTTGTAACACAATTTTTTCATGGTTTTTGTGTCGCCTCTACGGAGTAGTGGCGACATATAGGGATCACTTCTCCGTCGTCTGTCTGTCCGTCTGTCTGTCTGTCTGTCCGTCTGTCCGTCCGTCCGTCACAAAACTTGTCCGGACTACTCCTCATAAACTACTGGTGCAATTTCATCCAAACTTTACAGAAATGATCAGTACCAAGTCTAGTTGTGCATATTGTCAGAATTTTCCGGTTCAATGATTTTTGTCAGAGTTATGGCCCTTTAATAATTTTAAAGTTTGTCCGGACTACTTCTCTTATACCAGTAATGCAATTTCAATGAAACTTTACAGGATTGATCTGTAGCTCAAGTCCTTGAGCATATTGCACGGGTTTTCCGGTTGAAGGATTTTTGGTTGAGTTATGGCCCTTTGATAAAAGGTGTTTTTTCTGTGTGTTGCCAGATACGCAAAAGCTTGTCCGGACTACTCCTCATAAACTACTGGTGCAATTTCATCCAAACTTTACAGGAATGATCAGTACCAAGTCTAGTTGTGCATATTGTCAGCATTTTCCGGTTCAATGATTTTTGTTTGAGTTATGGCCCTTTAAAAAATTTTATTTTTAAAGTTTGTCCAGACTACTTCTCTTATACCACTTATGCAATTTCAATGAAACTTTACAGGATTGATCTGTAGCTCAAGTCCTTGCGCATATTGCACGGGTTTTCCGGTTGAATGATTTTTGGCCGAGTTATGGCCCTTTGATAAAAAGGTGTTTTTTTCTGTGTGTTGCCAGATACGCAAAAGCTTGTCCGGACTACTCCTCATAAACTACTGGTGCAATTTTATCCAAACTTTACAGGAATGATCAGTACAAAGTGATTAGTCTAGTTGTGCACTGTCCGTCTGTCTGTCCGTCTGTCACAAAATTTGTCCCAACATGAAATTGGCCATCATGAGGCGACACATGTGATTACTGATCGCTCTTGTATTTTATAAATATGATGCTGAAATTAAGATTTGTCAATTTTGTTAGTTCAAATAAGCATTATTAGTCCCCTACCGGTTTAACCAGAGGGGACTTTAGGTTTACCGTCCGTCTGTCCGTCCGTCCGTCTTTCTGTCAGTCCGTCCGTCCACAAAACTGGATCCCGCGATGATGCAAAAAGTACTGAAAATATTTTAATGAAACTTGATATATGGATAGATGGCAGTATGGAGATTATGCATGTCTTTTCCTTTTCTTCCTATGTTGAAAATTCTGGTTGCTATGGCAACTAATAGTCTGAAAATATGGCAAATTTAACACATAAACTGGATCTAGTGATAACTCAAAAAGTACTGAAAATATTTTAATGAAACTTGATATATAGATAGATGGCAGTATGGAGATTATGCACATCTTTTTCTTTTCTTCCTATGTTGCACATTTTAGTTGCTATAGCAACTAATAGTCTGAAAATATGGCAAATTTAACACATAAACTGGATCCAGTGATAACTCAAAAAGTACTGAAAATATTTTTATGAAACTTAAAATATGGATAGATGGCAGTCTGGAGATTATGCACATTTTTTTCTTTTCTTTTTATGTTGAAAATTCTGGTTGCTATGGCAACAAATAGACTGAATTTCAAGATTTCTTATCTAAATTTTTAAGCTTTTTCACTATAAGCTCTTTATTTCTTAGAGTGTTTACTTCAAACTTGAAATATATGTTTCTGGTCATCAACCACATCATATGTGACAAGGTTTACAACTCTAGCACAAAAATTATCAGAATTACCTCCCTTGAACTTAGAATTTTTATGAAAAAAATGTCTTTTTAGCTCACCTGTCACAAAGTGACAGGGTGAGCTTTTGTGATCGCTTTTCGTCCGGCGTCCGTCCGGCGTCTGGCGTCCGTCCGGCGTCTTTCGTCCGTAAACTTTTACTTTAAATGACATCTCCTCATAAACCACTAAGCCAATTTCGTCCAAACTTCACAGGAATGTTCCTTTGGTGGTCACCTTTGAAAATTGTTCAAAGAATTTAATTCCATGCAGAACTCTGGTTGCCATCGCAACCAAAAGAAAAAAACTTTAAATAGCTTCTTCTAAAAAACCCAAAGAGCTAGAGCTTAGATATTTGGCATGAAACATCTTCTAGTAAGTGTCTACCAAGTTTGTTCAAATAAAAGCCCTGGGGTCAAAATTGGCCCCGCCCCAGGGGGTCATTGATTTCCCCTATTGCATGTAGTAAAAACTTAAAAAAACTTCTTTTAAAGAACCGAAAGAGCTAGAGCTAAGATATTTAGAATGAAACATGTTCTAATGGATGTCTACCAAGTTTGTTCAAATAAAGGCCCTAAGGTTAAAATTGGCCCGCCCTGGGGGTCATTGATTTTCCATATATGTATATCGTAAAAACTTCTTTTAAAGAACCTAAAGAGCTAGAGCTAAGATATTTAGCATGAAACATGTTCTAATGGATGTCTACCAAGTTTGTTCAAATAAAAGCCCTGGGGTCAAAATTTGCGCCGCCCCGTGGATCATTGATTTTCCTTATTTACGTAAAGCAAAAACTTAAAAAATATTTTAAAAAAAAAACCAAATAGCTAAGGTTTAGATACTAAGCATGAAACATCTTCTAGTGAGTGTTACCAAGTTTGTTCAAATAAAAGCCCTGTGGTCAAAATTGGCCCACCCCGGGGGTCATTTATTTTCCTTATATGTGTATAACAAAAACTTAAAAAATCTTCTTTGAAAAAACTCAAATAGCTAGAGTTTAGATATTAAGCACGAAGCATTTGCTAGTAAGTGTCTACAATGATTGTTCAAATAAAAGCCCTGGGGTCAAAACTGGCCCTGCCCCAGGTGTGTCATTGTTTTTAACTATATGTGTAAAAAAAACTTGAAAAATCTTCTTTTAAAAAACCCAACGAGCTAGACCTTAGATGTTTAGCATGAAACATCTTCTAATGGGTGTCTACCAAGTTTGTTCAAATAAAAGCCCTGGGGTTTAAACTGGCCCCGCTCCGGGGGCCTATATACAGGTGAGCGACTTCAGGGCCATCATGGCCCTCTTGTTAAAATAACTTCTTTATTTCTTAATGTATCTACTTCAAACTTCATATATATGTTTCTTATTATCACTCAACATTTTTGAGAAGGTTAAATACTCTAGCAAGACTATTTTCAGAATTATGTCCCCCTTGAACTTAAATTTTTTTGGAGAAATTGGTATATATTACTCCAACTTTTTCATTCCTTTAAACTGAAAGTAAAACTCACATCATATATGACAATGTTCATAAATCTAGCATCTTTATTTCAAGAGTTATCTTCTCTTTAAGAATTTTGCAGTAAAATATGTTATATTTTGGTAACAGGGATGTTTGAAAAAATAACTTTAGAGTCTCCTTCAGTCTGTCTGTATGTATGTCTGTCTGTCTGTTCATAAAAACTGTTTCCTGAGATCACTTTTAAAGATTTTTTCCAACAAATTTACTTAAAAAAAGAGAAAAGTTGAAACATTAGTTATTCTTATTCATCCGGAGAAAATTGGACCTTTTGATTATCTGTTGTATAAACTTAATTTCCTTACTAGGCAGGGAAACTTAACACATTACTGTGATATAGAAAACTTAGAACTCAAAAGATTTAAGTTCATTCATGTCATTCATTCACTGGTAAAATTGAACGGCCAATGGCCCATCAGAATGTTTCTGGGGTTCTAACCGGTAGGGGACTTATGGATTGCTTGCAATACTATGATTATTGCTTGTTTATAAAGATATTACTCAATTTAACATTTCATGTAAATAAAGGGAGGTAATTAGAAATTTATTTTCTATCAATTCTAAGTCAAGTTTTCCAATATGAAATGAATGCATGTAATTTATTGATTAAATATAATGTGCACAAATATTTGCAGTACACATTTTACATATTCTTTGATGTTTGAAAATTGTTTCATTTGTATAATTATATAGATATATAAATTTTTACAAGTGTGGTATACACACAGTAACAGCACCAATCACAAAACATACAGGATCTTTACAGGTACCACTAAATTTCATCAGACATTATGTAGGGTACCTTTTTAATAAAATCATAATTTGTAATCAAGTTATTTTTAAGTGATGACTTTAGAATAGATCTTTCGTAAGTGATACCAGCTGGCAGATCTAGACAAGTTTTCATAATTGGTAATATTAAAAGTGGGTAAGGTAAACTGGCTGTAATGATTTGATGCTTTTACCATTTTGCACCCCAATTTAAGTGTACTAAGAAGTGACAAATTCAGTTGGCCTTTTTGTACACATTAACTTTAGTCATACCAACGCAATGTACTGTAAATATGTTATAACATTTTTATAGAAAGACCAAGACTTGTTCAAAATGTACCAACCTTAAAATGAATAAATGTTGAAAAAAAATTAATGTATTTATAGCTAGAAAAAATTTAAAGCATAATTTTCCCTTCCATTTACTATTGGCAAATAACAGTTTAACTAATTGAATATTGATTGTTCCTTGATACTCATAACTTTAAAAATGTTTTCATTCTAGTTATGTTTTAATGTAGTTATGTTTTTCAGCTCTTATTCATAGTAGGCAGTTAAAGGCAGTTGACCAGTGAATCCATTTATTCACGGGTGACTATGGAACACTGGCAGACACCTTTGTTATAACTGAACTAGAGCATAATTATATTCCCTAAAACGAAATTTGGGGGGATTTATAGGAGTCACCCGGTTGGTTGGTTGGTTGGTTGGTCGGTCGGTCCAGACGTCGGTTGCATTTTCCTTGTCCGGAGCATAACTTGAAGACTAATGGTTAGAATTCAATATAACTACATACAATGGTCAAGCACATTGAGATGAAGTGAAGTGCACAAGAACCATAACTCTATCTTGACTAATAACAGAGTTATTGCCCTTTGTTACTTTTCCTTGTCCGGGGCACAACTTGAAAACTACTGTTTGGAATTCAAAACAACTTCATACAATTGTCAAACACGATAAGGGGAAGTGCAGTGCACAAGAACAATAACTCTATCTAAAGTAATTACAGAGTTATTGCCCTTTGTTACTTTTCCATTGCTTTCTTTTGTTTGGACCATAACTTGAAGACTAATTGTTGGAATTCATTATAACTTCATACAATGGTCAAGCACATTGAGAGGAAGTGCAGTGTTCAAGAACCATAACTCCATCTTGACTTTTTACAGAGTTACTGCCCTTTGGTACTTTTCCTTGTCCAGAGAAAGACATGAAAACTTTTACTTACTTTTGTCGGCGGTGTCGTTGTCGTTGTCGGCGTCCCCTTAAGATTGTCCGGAGCATAAGTCAGTCATTATAAGTCGGATTGACTTCAAACTTGATATGCATGCTTCTTACAATGACCCGAAGTGTAGTGCACAAGAACTGGTACTCTGTGCTTCTTATTTATTGAGTTATTGCCCTTTGTAAATGTTCATACTTTATTTTTGTCTGGGCCATTTCTCCTAAAGTATAAAATCTATGGACTTGAAACTTCATAGGATGATAGATCTCATTAAGAAGAAGTGTAGTGCATAAGAACTGGTACTCTGCATTTTTTATTTTTTGAGTTATTGCCCTTTGTTAATTTTCATACTTTATTTTTGTCCGGGCCATTTCTCCTAAAGTATAAAAGCTATGGACATGAAACTTCATAGAATGATAGATCTAATTAAGAAGAAGTGCAGTGCACAAGAACTGGTACTCTACATTTCTTATTTTTTTAGTTATTGCCCTTTGTTAATTTTCATACTTTATTTTTGTCCAGGCCATTTCTCCTAACGTATAAAAGCTATGGACATGAAACTTCATAGGATGATAGATCTTATGAAGAAGAAGTGCAGTGCAGAAGAACTGGTACTCTGCATTTCTTATTTTTTGAGTTATTGCCCTTTGTTAATTTTCATACTTTATTTTTGTCCAGGCCATTTCTCCTAAAGTATCAAAGCTATGGACATGAAACTTCATAGGATGATAGATCTCATTAAGAAGAAGTGCAGTGCCAAGGAACTGGAACTCTGCATTTCTTATTTTTTGAGTTATTGCCCTTTGTTAATTTTCATACTTTATTTTTGTCCAGGCCATTTCTCCTAAAGTATAAAAGCTATGGACATGAAACTTCATAGGATGATAGATCTCATTAAGAAGAAGTGCAGTGCACAAGAACTGGTACTCTACATTTCTTATTTTTTGATTTATTGCCTTTTGTTGATTTTCAAATTTCATTTTTGTCCTGGCCATTTCTTCTAAACTAATTGTTCACAAGGCGACACATCCGACTCGCGGAGTTCTAGTTTTGTCCGGAGCATAACTTAAGACTAATGGTTGGAATTCAATATAACTTCATACAATGGTCAAGTACATTGAGAGGAAGTGCAGTGCACAAGAACCATAACTCCATCTTGACTAATTACAGAGGTATTGCCCTTTTTTACTTTTCCTTGTCTAGAGCATAACTTGAAAACGGCTGTTTGGAATTCAATACAACTTCATTCAGGTGTCAAGGACATTAAAAGGAAGTGCAGTATACAAGAGCCATAACTCCATTTTGACAAAATACAGAGTTACTGCCCTTTGATACTTTTCCTTGTCCGGAGCATAACTTAAAAGGTACTGGTTGGAATTCAAAACAACTTCATACAATGGTCAAGCACAATAAGAGGAAGTACAGTGCACAAGAACTATAACTCCATCTTCAGTATTTATAGAGTTATTGCCCTTTGTTCCTATTCCTTGTCTTTTTGGACTTATTACAGAGTAATTCATTAAAACTTCATCAATGGCCAACCACATTGAAAGGAAATGCAACATACAAGAACCACAACTATCTTTAATTGCTAAAACCATAACTCTATATTTCAATTCTTTTACAAGGTATTCTGTTACTAGTAACTTCCTCATTTCCGAAACAGTCTTTTGGGGGTATTAATCACATTTAGTGATAGTTCTAGTTTGTGAGTTACTTACTTTTGTGTCAAATATGCAAAGTTGAGCCCATATCATGGTCTTTTATATGACATAATTTAGTTATAAAATTCAAAATTTCAACCCTAAATTTTTTTTTACTTACCCTAAAATTGTATCTACCAATTTTGTTGTCCTGAGGTCAAAATTGGCCCCGCCCAGGGGGTTGTTGATTTTCCTTATATGTAGATAGTAATAACTTAAAAAAAATCATCTTTTGAAAAGCTCAAATTGCTAGAGCTTAAAACATCTTCTAGTGTGTCTACCAAGTTTGTTGAAATAAAAGCCATGGGGTCAAATTTGGTTCCGTCCCGGGGGTCATTGATTTTTCTTTCCCTATATTAATAAAGAAAAAAAATCTTCTTTCAAAAAATCCAAAAAGCTAGAAGTTAGATATTAAGCATGAAACATTTTCTAGTGTGTCTACCAAGTTTGTTTCAATAAAAGCCCTGGGGTCAAATTTGGCCACGCCCAGGGGTCATTGATTTGCCTACTATGTATATTTTAAAAACTTAAAAAATCTTCTTTAAAAAACCCCAAAGAGCTAGAGCTTATATATTGAGTATAAAATATCTTTTAATGGTTGTCTACCAAGATTGTTTAAATAAAAGCCCTGGGGTAAAAACAATTGGCTCCACCTGGGGGTCATTTATTTTCCTTATATGCATATATTGAAAAAAAAAACTTCTTTTAAAAAGCCCAAATTAACAAGTATTCTGACTCAGCTATTTAGGGTCATCATGGCCCTCTTGTTTAACTTTTCTATCATTAGAGGGGCATATTTGAAATAGTGGTAATGGCTGTGCGGTTTTATAAATAAGTCGCACCTGTTGAAAATGATGAGAATTCCTTCAAAATATTCACCATGGACCTCTACACTCATAATCTATTCTGTAAAAGCATTTTTTTTTGGGTATAGTGTTTTTCTCCTAGTAGAGAGTGCTTCCTACAGCACTACAGGTTTCGAACCAGCGACAGCGAAGGCAAGATTTGATGTGTGGATTTAACCAAATGTCACATGGAGAGAAGCAGCAGTATGAGTCGGATGAACATGTAGCAAAACCTCAATTCTCTGCACCTCTAAATAAAATTGACCAGTGCGCATCCTGGATCTTGGTTTTTTTGCTCACCTGAGGACAATGTCCTCAAGGTGAGCTTTTGTGATGGCCCACTGTCCGTTGTCTATCGTCTGTTTGTTCATGTGTGCATCAACAATTTCTTTTAACAACTTCTCCTCCTAAACCACTTGGCCAAATGTGTTGAAACTTTGCAGGGATGTTCCTTGCATGAAGCTCTACCAAAGTTGTTCAAAGAAAAAGATTCCATAAAGAGCTCTGGGTGCCATGGCAACCAAAAGATTATTTTACAAAATTCTTCTTGTTAAAACCGAAAGAGTGAAAGTGGCATGAAACATCTTCTAGTGGATGTGTACCAAGTTTGTTAAAAAAAAAACCCTAGGGTCAAAATTGACCCTGCCCCAGGGGATCTTTGATTTTTATATAGTAAAAACTTAAATAATCCAAAAGCACTAAGGATAAGATATTTGGCATAAAACATCTTCTAGAGGATGTCTACCAAGTGTGTTTAATCCTTTCCCTCATGAGCATATTGTGAAAAATGGCCGTTTTCACTGAAAAGCCTCCTGTTACAAGTTCAAACTACTATGAAACTATGAAAAATGCTTCAATACTAATCAAACATGGCACAAATGTTAACTGGACCATTGCCTTTGTTACGACATGCTCAGTCTTAAATTTCCTGTTACCATGGCAACAAGGGGACATCTCAAAATTGCCAAAAATCACTATTTTGCCTCGAGTTTTCCCATCAAATTTTATTTCAATGTGCTGCAACTTCTCAAGGTATTGAGATAGAGTCAAAGGCTTTTCAGCGTTGGTTACACGTTACCTTATGATAGACCTGGGGTAATTTTTAGCCTCTCACAAGTCCAAAATTTTCTTGGCGATGAGGGGGACTGTGTCCCTCTCAAACCCCCCCAAACAGAAGGGGGCACATCCTGGCAACCCCCTGATGTATCTTTTGGATGGGGTGGCGCCGAAAAAATGCTCACTTTTTTAAGCAACATTTCTCAAACGAAAACATGTGTTTGGGGCCCAAATAGGACATTTTTTCACTATTTTAGGCCTAAAAAAAGGGGGGGGGGTCGAAAGTGTGTTGTTTCACGTATATATGGGGTAAAAGGGTTAAATAAATGCCATAGGGTGAAAATTTGCCCAGCCCTAAGAGTTATTGATTTTCCTTATATGTATAAACTTAAAACTAAAACAAAATCTTCTTGTGAAAATCCAAAAGCTACAGCTTAGATATTTGGCATGAAATCTTCTAGTGGATTTCTGCCAAGTTTGTTCAAATTAAAGCCCTAGGGTCAAAATTGGCCCCACGGCAGAGGGTCAATGATTTTCCTTAAATATACATGTACATATATAGTAGAACTTAAAAAATCTTATGAAAATCCAAAAGAGGTAGAGCTTAGATATTTGGCATGAATCATGTTCTAGTGTATGTCTACCATGTTTGTTGAAATAAAACCCCTAGAGTCAAAATTGGCCCCACCCCAGAGGATCGATGTTGACAGTTCCATCCCCAGCTAGGTCAAATGTTTGTTTTGCGTCTCTTTTTCCGTCATCTTTTCAATAGCTTACCTCTCACAGTGACAGGCTGAACTGTTTAATAAAATGACTGCCAGAGTTAAAATGAGAAAACAACATCTTAACAACATCTCAGCCACTGGTTCAATTTTGAAATATTTTAACAAAAAATGTTCTTGGTGACAGTGTACAAAAATTGTTCAGATTAAGCTGTCCCTTGTTTTTGAATTGTGCTTCAGTGGTGAAAAGGGCTCCACTTTGACTGTTTGACCTATTTCTCAGGTGAGTGATCCAGGGTTCTCTGGGCCGTCTTGTTTTGTAATGTAATGATTAACTACAGCAGTGAAAACATAGTCACGGTAAAATGTTCCAGATACACTACCTCTCTCAGGCAATGCATCAGGGCCACTATTCCATCACTGTCAAAAAATAGAGCATACATAACTCTTTTAATGCTCCTATTATATTAAACAACAACTTACTTACTTAGTTTATTGTAAGGCCAAAAATAACATGTTTATCCCTTGTTATAATTTCTCTCAGGCTTATTGAGTCTCGATCTTTGAACCTAATCTATAAGGCTGATGCTTTTTTTAACCTGCTCCCTTTTCTGGTCGAAGTAAGCAAATGCGGCATCCAACAGTCGCCCACATTCCTTTATGTCTACTATTCTTTCAAGATGGAAAACACATATGACGCACTAAGGCTCGATATTCACTTATCTCCTCCGGGGTATATCTTGCACCTTCATCAACTATGGCTTTGACAGTGCTGATGTCTATTTGAGAGATAGCAACCATTGAGTTTCAATAGCAACCAGTGAGTTTCCATAGAAGCCATTGATAGCAACAATTGACATTCCAAACCAACCATTAACTTGCCATAGCAACCAGTAACTTAAAAGCATTGAATACTTTTACATATCAACGAATGCTTTCTATAGCAACATTCCATAGCAACGAATGGACTTTCCCTGGCAAGCATTGACTTTTAATAGGTAGCTTCAATGGCAACTATTGACTTTCAATAGTAATAACTTCTGTAGGCTTAGCAACCAATGACTTGCATAGCAACAATTGACTGACAATAGCAACCATGGACATTCCATTGCAGCCCGTGACTTACATAGCATCGAGTTAAATCCATAGAAACGAATGACATATATAGCAACCATTCACATTCCATTGCAACCAATAGTTTCAAGAGCAACCATTGACTTTTAGAAGCAACAAATTACTTTGATAGCAATCAGTGACTACCTTAGCAATCATTGCTATCATTCTATAGCAACCAGTGAGCTTCTAGAGCAACCAGTGAGTTTCAATAGCAGTCATTGATACCAACCAGTGATTTCAATAGCAACCATTGACTTGCCGTAGCCACCAATTACTTGTTTAGCATTAAATAACTCTACACAGTAATCAATGCTCTTTCTAGCAAACATTGACATTCCATAGCAATGAGTTGACTTTTCGTAGCAACCAATGCACTCCATACAACTAGTGCCTTTCATAGCAACCATCTACATTCCATTGTAATCAATGACTTTCCATAGCAACCACTGACTTCCATATCAATCATTGACTTTCAGTAGTAACTATTGACTTCAACAGTAATCATTGACTTTCCAAAGAAACTAGTTGTTCCCATTGCAACTGTTGGCTTTCCATAGTGACTTCTATAGCAACCATTGACCTTCCATAGCAACGATTGGACTTTCCATAGCAACCATTGAGTTTCCATAGCAGTCAGTAACTTCTATAGTAATCCTTGATTTCCCCTAGCAACAATTGACTTACAAAAACAACCATTGACTTTCAATACCAGTGACTTCAATATCACCGATTGAATTTCCAATGCAACAGTTTATTTTATAGCAATTTGTAATTTTCCTTAGCAACTAGTGACTAACAAAGCAACCATGAACTTTCCATTGCATCCATTGACTTCCTATTGGGTTTCTGTAGCAACAGTTGTATTTCATACATTGACTTTCCTTAGCAAACAGTACATTTCCATAACAAGCAGTGTCTTCCATAGCAAGCATTGATTTTGCAAAGCAACCATTGACTTCTATCATAACTATTGATTGGGAAAGTGCCAACTCTGTAAGGTTGTTAAAACCCTTTTGCTTTTTATAAACAACTACAGCATCCATGTAAAAATACTGAAAATTTATTCGTTATTGTTTGTCTTATCTTTTGTATGTGACATTAAAGGAGAGATTCTTGGTTTCCCAAGCAGCATATTTTGAATTCTTTAGCATACTTTTGATAGTGTTGGTGTCGCTGAAACTAATAAAATCAAACAAAACTTAAGTAAAGACAGAAACATTATGCATCTTTTCCCTACACACTAACATGTAAAACTAATTTTTTTTCTTTTTTCAGGACAAAAAACGGCGTCAAAGATAATTTCGGTGGGAAAAGACTTAAACCAAGGAAGTAGGAAGTAAAAATGGAAATAGTTTCTGAAAATGTTTGCATTTACCATGATATTAAATACATTTTAGTTTTATTGTAAAAAAGCATAATTGAAAATTTCATTTTGTACTGTAGAAAAAAAAAACAAAGTAAAGTTTTGAAAATGAAAATAAATATTATTACCAATTCAAATGATAAGATACTTATTCAAGAACAATGAAAAGTTTTATGAGAAATTGTGTTTAATTTATAAAGAGATTTCCTTAAAGAAAACACATATTAATATAGGCCTATGCATGTATAGCAGAGAAGTTACACTCTTAAATGTATATATTCATCTGATCATAATAGAAGATCCTTTGCTAATTTCATTCAGTTGGCTTTTTCTGTACAAACAACTCCAGGTGACATTATTTTAGATACCTTTGCTTGAAACTTTGAATATGTATATAGAAACTATTTTGTACATAATATACTTTTGTTTTTGATAATATCTTTGTTTGTATTTTCATGTTATTGACATATGAAAAATGTATATCAACATTAATAAGGTTTGTGATAGGTTATATGACCTTGATAAAAAGTTACTGTAGTAAGGTTATATAATCAGATATGATGGATGATGGTTATATAGCAAACAAATGTTTATACAAGGTCATATAACCTGTAAAAGTCTTTATATTATAATGTATATAATTCTGTCATTAAGTTTTCTTTTTGAAGGAATTGAAAATACATATTTTAGAATGCTCCAGATTTGTATGCATAGAAAATTGAATGAGTGTAGATTTAGTACTGAATGCACTGAAGGAGTCGAAAAAAATATGTTATAAACACTGAGATTTTATTCATGGTGTACAACTAATTTCGTAGTAAACCTTCTTCAATACAATATACTAATTATCACATACCCAAAATAAGAACTGGTTTAAAACATTAAATGAGAAAGAATCACTATAGTTTGATGGCAACAGCACGCTTTTATGAATGAAAATGATGTCATGTTGCAGTTAATTTTATTTTATTATATACTACTATATCGATAAATGAAAAATATAAATGAATTAAGCTTGTGCAACTTTCACAGCTCAAAATGTGGGGGGAATTTTAAAGGAACTGCCAAAACTAAATCTTGTCCCACTTTCACAGGTCAAACTGCTGGTTGGATTTACAGGGATGCCGTTGTTCCATTCATAGAGTAACATACAGGTGGGAGACATGTTTTTTTTCCCCTAAAAAACGATTTCTTGTTTTATCATGTTTTGTGAAAATATAATCCTTATTTCACTAAAATGAAAGAAATATCCTTTTAATATTGATGAAATAAAATGTGTTTTTATACGGGGGGTATACTGGAATCCGCTTGTCAATCAGGCTGTCCGGCCGTTGGGCGTCCGTCTGTTTTTTTCTTGCCCAATAACATAAGAATCCTTTGACCCACAGTCCTCATGGGGCGTCCGTGGCCGAGTGGTTAAGGTAGTTGACTTCAAAACCACTTGCCCCTCACCGCTGTGGGTTCGAATCCCGACGGACTTTGGATTCTTCCATGTGAGGAAGCTATCCAGCTAGCTTACGGAATGTAGGTGATTCGACTCAGGTGCCCGTTTGTGCCTGAACTAATGCACGGAAGGGGACCTGAGGTCTTCCTCCACCAGTAAAGCTGGAACGTCGCGATATGACCTATACTGTGTCGATGTGACGTAAAACCCAAAACAAAGAAACAAAAAACAGTCTTCATATTTGGCATGGAGGTTAGTCATGATTAGTAGATGACCTCTCTTGATTTTGAGGTCACCAGGTCAAAGGTCAAGGTCACAGAGGCCTTGATTTCAAAAAGCTTGTCCGCCAAATAACTTTTGAATCCTTTGAACCACATTCTTCATATTTGGCATGGAGGTTAGTCATGATTAGTAGATGACCACTATAGATTTTAAGGGCACCAGGTCAAAGGTCACAGATGCCTTGACTTCAAAAAGCTTGTCCGCCCAATAATTTAAGAATCCTATGACCCACAGTCTTCACATTTGGCATGGACGTTAGACATGATTAGTAAATGACCTCTATTTATTTTGAGGGCACCAAGTCAAAGGTCAAGGTCAAAGGGGCCTTGACTTTAAAAAGCTTTTCTGCCCAATAACTTAAGAATCATTTGACCAAAAGTCTTCATATTTGATACGGAGGTTAGTAATGATTAGTAGATGATCTCTACTGATTTTGAGGTCACCAAATCAAAGGTCAAGGTCACAGGGGCCTTGCCTTCAGAAAGCTTGTCAGCCCAATAACATAAGAATCGTTTGACCCAAAGTCTTCATATTTAGCATGGTGATTAGTCACGATGAGTAGATGACCCCTATTGATTTTGAGGTCAATGGTCAAGGTCACAGGGGCTTTGACTTCAAAAAGCTTGTCCGCCAAATAACTAATCCTTCGGCCTACAGTCTTCACATTTGGCATGGAGGTTTAACATGACCATTAAGTGACCAATATTGATTTTGAAGTCACTGGGTCAAAGGTCAATGTCACAGGAGCCTTGACTAAAAAAGCTTGTCCGCTCAATTTCTTAAGAAGGGTTTGGTCAACAGTCTTCATATTTGGTGTTGATGTTGTTAATGACTAGTAGTTAACCCCTTTTGATTTTTAGGTGACTCTGTCAAATGTCACAGGGATTTTACTATAATAAGCTGGTCTGCTCAAATGCTTAAAAATGCCTGTCCGCAGTGTATTGATTTTGACATTTTCACACTTGAAGCATGTAAAATGCATAACTTAGCAATGCACTGGCTTAGTATCCTCAGATATGGCAGGGAGGTTGTCCTTGAGCTCTCAATGACCACTGTTGGTTCTGACAAAGTGGTATGCGGGGGGTATTCACGCCATGACAGTGGCAGTTCTAGATTTTCACTTCAGTTAAGTATTATGTCTTATATTTTCGCTGGTGTCTTGCCCAACAATTTTCTTCTAAATTCAGCCAATACACAAATTAAATGGGAAGTCTTTTGAATTGAAAGGTCCAAAAAGGGATTAAACAGAATATGCAAGTTTTTCTATAAATAAGGGATTTTTTATTTTCATCTTGTGGTTTGAAAATTATCATATTTCACATGTGGTTACCACCAGTCACAAATTATTATTTTAAAGAGACTCAATGAATATAAATCCTGTATTTATAGAAAAACCTGAAACTTCATTTCATTACACTTAGTACTGTGCCATAGTTCATACTGTAAATAGACTATAGATAATATAAATTGCATAAACGTCAAAATTGTATATGGAAATTGACGTTCAAAATGTGCGGTATTGTGCATAAACTATAAACATGTATATATTTTGAGTTATTCATACAACTTATTTTTGATGTATATTTTGCCTATTTTGCAAAGTATACTATATATTTCCTTAATGTCTATAAAAGGTTGTTCTGTATATATATAAAGATACAAATTTATACATAAGCTATCATTTTAACTTATACATTCTCAGTCAGATTTGAAGTTATTCTTATAAGTAGATTGAATACTTTTCATGTATTTGAGTTATTGTATATTCCATCATATTTTGCAAATAAAAATAGTAGTTATACTTAAAGCAGCATGCCCCCAGATGAGCCAAAGTATGCCAATAAAATCAAACTTGAGAAAAATGTACTAGTTAATATTTAAGGAAAAATAAAAAGATTCAAGTAATAATTTACATGTTTGTGTGATTAATGACTAATTTTTATACGCCCGTTTGAAAAACGGGACGTATTATGGGAACGCCCCTGGCGGGCGGGCGGCGTCCAATTTTGTCCGGAGCATATCTCCTACATGTATGGAGGGATTTTAATGAAACTTCATATAAATGTTCACCACTATGAGGAGCAGTGTCGCGCACATGAACCAGGTCTCTAGGTCAAAGGTCAAGGTCACACTTAGAGCTCATTGAAAAATGCTTGTCCGGAGCAAAAACTTCCACATGTATAGAGGGATTTCAATATTACTTGGCACAAATGTTCACCATTGTGAGGCGGAGTGTCGCGTGCAAGATTCAGGTCCTTGCGGCCAAGGTCAAGGTCACACATAGAGGTCAAAGTTCAGATAAAAATATGAAGATGTGTATATGGACCATTTAGTCATCATTTATTGAGGGATTGTAACACAAATGGTCATTATCAAGACTATGGCTTTGATACATATAATTTAGGTCAATATATACAAGGTCAAGGTCACTAAAGATGATGAAATATCCAGATTTTGTAAATAGAATTTAATCAAAGGGAGACAACAAAGTTATTACTTTGTTCATAAATGACTTACACAATTACTCCCCTTGATCTATTTTCACTTTCAATTCTAAAAATAGAATTAAATCAAAGGGCATGAAATAATCCTCTTTCTTGGACTTGAGTATGTTCTAAAGAATGTAACATTTATTTACACATGTTTCATTCATTGGCCAAGATTCTTAACTGTGATAACTATGGTGTTCTGTAGACTTGGTATTTGTTCATAAAGATCATACAGTAATTACCTTATCAAATGTAAATACTTTCTCATAGAAATTTAATTATATTTTAATTTTCAAGTAAATATCAGTTCAGCTCATTCAAAGATTAAGAATTGTAATGAAATGTATTTCCCTAGAATAAAATCTTAAATCAGAATTTTTTAGTTATTAAATTACATGTACTTTTTATACGCCTGTTTAAAAAAAAGATAAAAATATGAAGATGTGTATAGGGACGATTTAATCATCATTTATATTGAGGGATTGTAACACAAATGGTCATTATAAATGACTACGGCTGTGACACATGTACTTTAGGTCAATATATGCAAGGTCAAGGTCACTAAAGATGGTGAAATATCCAGATTTTGTCTGGAGCATATCTCCTACATGTATGGAAGAATTTTTATAATACTTTATGGAAATGTTCACCACCATGATATGTATTGCTCCATGCATGATCCAGGTCTCCAGGTCAAAGGTCAAGGTCACACTTAGAAGCTCATTGAAAAACGCTTGTCCGGAGCAAAACTTCTACATTCATAGGGGTTTTTCAATATAACTTGGCAGCAAAATGTTCACCATTGTGAGGCTGAGTGTCGCATGCAAAATTCAGATCCCTGCGACCAAAGTCAAGGTAAACACATAGAGGTCAAAGTTCAGATAAAAATTTGAAGATGGTTACAGGGACCATTTAGTCATCATTTATTGATGGATTGTTAGCACAAATGGTAACTATCATGACTACAGGTGTTACACATTTAATTTAGGTTAATATTTTGCAAGGTCAAGGTCACTGGAGATGATTAAATATCCAGATGTCCGGAGCATATTTTCTACATGCATGGAGGAATTTTAATGTTACTTTTATAGAATTGTTCACCACCATGAGACGTAGTGCCCTGCACATAAACCAAGTCTCTAGGTCAAAGGTGAAGGTCACAGTTAGAGCTCATAGAAAACACTTGTCTGGAGCAAAACTTCTACATGCATAGAGGGATTTCAATATAATTTGGCACAAATGTTCATCATTGTTGAGGCTGAGTGCCGTTGCATAAAATTCAGGTCCCTGCGACCAAGGTCAAGGTCACACATTCTGTGCATATCTTCCCTATTGATTTGTTTTAAGGTTCATTTAACAACACAGTGCCAAGAATAAAAACTTGCTTGCTAGATAACACTTATCCATTATGCCCCCATCTCCATCTAAAGCTTTTTCGTAAACGGGCGTATTTTGTGACTATGGCACCCTTGTTCAGTATTTATAACAATATTTCTACTGCGTTACTAAGGGAGCCGGGAGTAAGGGTTATTTTTGCATATTTTGACCTCTTTTAGATAATTTACATGGGTTGCAAGTGCCATTGATAATGTGTATATTGCTTTCTTTTGGTTACTTCACAATATTATACTTTTAAATACATTTTCAAAATTTTCAAGAAAATATAATCAATCTGGAGGCATGCTGTTTTAAATTCATGAAAATTATAAAAGATAAATATAGAAGTAGAGAATGTTGCCATCTCATTTGACGTCATATTGAATATGACGTCATTTTAGTAGCATGAAGATCCATTCATTTTTATTATTTTTGTATATAACGTAATGTAGGAACTAGCACTGTTCCATATTGATTGTACAGTTAGAAATTGCACAGTTTGTGGTTTTGAAGCTTTCTAATTAATTACAAAAGTCCGCTGACTCTGTAATTAATTGATATCTGTACATTTCTCAAAGAGGTTTTTAAAGTTTTGTTTTATAAAGTTAATGTTATTGTCATTTATTTTTGTTGATATCTGTACATAATATACTACATTGTATTGTTCATTCTGCCAAACATGATAGCAACACGCTTTGAGTAAATGAGTAAAATTTTCAAAACATGATGCTAATGTGCATGTGAATTATTTTAGAAATGCATCCAGTTGCATGTATGTATGTAATGCATGGCTGATCCCTATTTTAAAAAAAAAAACATTCCAAAATATTGTGTAATGTGTAAATTGAGTGCTTGAGTAAGAGTCAACCAGCATTACAGGAATGATGATAAACATCACTGTGAAGCTGTGTACCTGGGGTTTTGCATGTTGATTTTTCAGTTTTGTTAAGAGTTATTGCCTTTGACTTAGTATGAGTTATATAGACTTGTTCATGCATCGCTCAAAATGTATTTGTCCTGTAGTCTTGAAAGAATACAAGAATGTTGGTCAGCATGTGAAGAAATGCACCTTGGGGTTTGCTTCTGGATTTATTCAGTATTTGTAGAGTTTGTAAAAGATTTTAAGTTTTCAACTTATGCCCCCCCCCCCCCCCAAAAAAAACCCAAAAAAAACTGACATAGAGTCAGTAGATTGACAAAACAGTGAAATGTGGGGGCACCTATTGTCCTATTGACATATTTCTAGTTTTTATCATTTTTGTACATTCTTTCAAATGGCTCAATGACTGTTTTATGTATGTAATGTAGGAACTAACACAGTTTCATATTTACATTTGAATTATTTAGTTTAGAATTGCATGGCTTGTGGTTTTGAAGCTTTCTAATCAATTCCTAAAATCCGCTGACGCTGTAATGAATTGATATCTGTACATTACTCAAAAAGGCTTTTAAAGTTTTGTTATATAAAGTTAATGTTTATGTCATTTATTTTTAGCTCACCTGTCACAAAGTGACAGGGTGAGCTTTTGTGATCGCTTTTCGTCCGCCGTCCGTCCGTCCGTAAACTTTTACTTTAAATGACATCTCCTCATTAACCACTAAGCCAATTTCATCCAAACTTCACAGGAATGTTCCTTTGGTGGTCACCTTTAAAAATTGTTCAAAGAATTTAATTCCATTCCTCTGGTTGCCATGGCAATCGAAAGAAAAAAACTTTAAATATCTTCTTTTGAAAAACCCAAAGAGCTAGAGCTTAGATATTAAGCATGAAACATTTTCTAGTAAGTGTCTACAAAGTTTGTTCAAATAAAAGCCCTGGGGTCAAAATTGGCCCCGCCCCGGGGGTCATTGATTTTCCCTATATGCATATAGTAAAAACTTAAAAAATCTTCTTTTAAAGAACCCAAAGAGCTAGAGCTAAGATATTTAGCATGAAACATGTTCTAATGGGTGTATACCAAGTTTGTTCAAATAAAAGCCCTGGGGTCAAAATTGGCCCCGCCCCGGGGGGTCATTGATTTTCCCTATATGCATATAGTAAAAACTTAAAAAATCTTCTTTTAAAGAACTCAAAGAGCTATGGCTAAGATATTGAGCATCAAACATGTTCTAATAGGTGTCTACCAAGTTTGTTCAAATAAAAGCCCTGGGGTCAAAATTGGCCCCGCCCCAGGGGGTCATTGATTTTCCCTATATGCATATAGTAAAAACTTAAAAAATCTTCTTTTAAAGAACCAAAAGAGTTAGAGCTAAGATATTTAGCATGAAACATCTTTTAGTGAGTGTCTACAAAGTTTGTTCAAATAAAAGCCCTGGGGTCAAAATTGGCCCCGCCCCGGGGGGTCATTGATTTTCCCTATATGCATATAGTAAAAACTTAAAAAATCTTCTTTTAAAGAACTCAAAGAGCTATGGCTAAGATATTTAGCATCAAACATGTTCTAATAGGTGTCTACCAAGTTTGTTCAAATAAAAGCCCTGGGGTCAAAATTGGCACCGCCCCGGGGGTCATTGATTTTCCTTATATGTATATAGCAAAAACTTAAAAAATCTTCTTTGAAAAAACCCAAATAGCTAGAGTTAAGATATTAAGCATGAAACATCTGTTAGTGAGTGTCTACAAAGTTTGTTCAAATAAAAGACCTGGGGTCAAAATTGGCCCCGCCCCGGGGGTCATTGATTTTCTTTATATGTGTATAGCAAAAACTTAATATCTTCTTGAAAAAACCCAAATAGCTAGAGTTTAGATATTAAGCATGAAACTTCTTCAAGTAAGTGTCTACAAAGTTTGTTCAAATAAAAGCCCTGGGGTCAAAACTGGCCCGGCCCCAGGGGTGTCATTGTTTTAAACTATATGCGTAAAAATCTTCTTTTAAAAAGCCCAATGAGCTAGAGCTTAGATGTTTAGCATGAAACATCTTCTTATGGGTGTCTACCAAGTTGTGCAAATAAAAGCCCTTGGGTTAAATTGGCCCTGCAACGTTGGGGGGGGGGTTGGGGGCCTATATACAGGTGAGCGACCTCAGGGCCATCATGGCCCTCTTGTTATATCTTAAATGTCTTATAAGAAAGTATGTGTGCATCACTTACTTAAACATGTTTGCTTGAATTTTAATATGCAGGTTTAAGTCAAAGTATAAATCTATAAGACTTAAACTTAAACATGTTTGCTTGAAGTTTAAGGTAATTTAGTAAGATATTTTGAGGAAAAATACTTAAAATCAACTCAGTTTTTATAAGCAAGGTTAGTTAAGATCGACACTTCTTGTATTTATGGGAATTTTTATTGATAACTGCAAATTTTCTTGAATTTAAGAAATCTTGATATTTATTAAAGATCATTACATACAAAGTGCTTTTTTACCTATTAGTTTGTATATGCTACAAAGATAATGTGTTTTTTTTATTTTACTCAGACAATTTCTAACACTTACCCTGAATTCTTTTTTTGAAGTGTACACAACTGTGAACAAATTCGGTTGTGTATTAATTAGCGTTTGCCAACAGTAGAGACCCACTGGCCAGACAACACATCTGTGCAGTCTAAGCAGGCTTTATACTGTTGGTACTCAATATTTGCATTCTGACATTGAAATCCCTTATACCTCAAATGGAATGTTCTAAATTCAAAGCCAGGCTATTCCATTATACAAATCCAGCAGGTTAAGGGCTCAGAATTAATATAATCATAATATAATGTTTTTATGTAAAGATGTATTATTATGCATATTCAAGCAAGATTTTGTAAAATTTCTTTACGTTGAATATTTAAAGAATTTTCTCATTCATAATTCAAAAAGTATTGTTAAGTGAACAGGGGAGACAACCTTATTGTGTTGTTGTAAAAAATAATTGTACTGAATTAATTGTCATGAGTTAAGCAAATAGGATATGCTAACAACATATCTTATTGTTTAAAATTTCATTCTACATAGTATGTATGTTAATAAAACATTAAATATATGATTTTTAAGCCCCCGCCATAAAATGGCTAGGGCTTATAGTGTTACCCTGTTCCTTCATTCCGTCACTCCATTATTCTGACATCATCGGATTTGACATTTGGATATATATCATAGGAAATGGCAGGTCAAGTTTGAATTTGGTCATGGTCTGATGATTTTTGACAGAGTTATAGCCCTTGAAGAAATTTTCAGTTTCTGTTCATTATCTCCTGAATAGTTGTACACATTCAACTCAAATTTAGGATATGGATATGTTAAGAAAATGCGCGGGTCAAGTAATGTCCCTTAAAGAGACTTTAAGTTTCTGTTCATTATCTCCCCAAAAGTTGTACACATTCAACTCAAATATGACATATGGCTATGTCAAAGAAATGCACTGGTCAAGTTTGAATTTGGTCATGGTTTGATGATTTTTTGCAGTGTTATGCCCCTTTATCTTTGAAAAAAAAGAGAGAAATTTTCAGTTTCTGTTCATTTGTACGCATTCAACTTAAATCTAGGATCTGTATATGTTAAGGAAAAATGCACATGTCAAGTTTGAATTTTGTCACGGTTTGATGATTTTTGACAAAGTAATGTCCCTTGAAGAAAATTTCGTTTTCTTTTCATTATCTCTCCAACAGTTGTAAACATTCAACTCAAATTTTATATATGGATATGTTAAGGAAATGTGCAGGTCAAGTTTGAATTTTGTTATGGTTTGGTGATTTTTGGCAGAGTTAATTTTGCCCCTGTAACTTTGCTTTAAGTTTCCGTTCATTATTTTCCCAACAGTTGTACACATATGGCTTTGTTAAGGAATTTGCAGGCCTAGTATGATTTTGGCCATCATGTTTGATGATTTTTGACAGAGAAATTCCACTAGAACTTTGAGAAAATAAGGATTTTCAGTTTCCGTTCATTATCTCCTCAACAAATGTACACATTCAACTCAAATTTAAAATATGGAAACGTCGTTAGGTTTGAATTTGGTCATGGTTGAATGATTTTGGCAGAGCTATGCCTCTTAAGGAATATGCATGGCAAGTTCAAATTTGGCCGTTGTTCGATAACTTTGGACTAAGTTATCTCTTGAATGTTTGAATTTGTTACTTTTTTTTTAAATTTATGTATAATCGCATATGCAGGTATTGTATTTAACCAGAAAAAGCAGATGATTTTTGACAGAGGTTTCCTTCCTGAACTTAGAAATGTTTTTTTTTCTAAGAATGTATGTTGGAGTTTGACATTGCATGTGCTGGTATTTTACCAAAAAATACAAGTCAAGTTCTAATTTGGTCATGGTCAGATGTTTTTTGACAGTTATCACCCTTGAACTTGGAAAAGGTTTAAAGAATCACAATTTCTAATCGTTATCTCAGCTACAAATATGCAATATGCAATTTATGAAAGGTTATCACTGAATAGTTTCAGGGGTTTGCACTTTGTATAAAAATGGTTTGTGTTAACATTGAATAGTTAAAGGGCCTTGTACTTAGAATGAACAATGGTTTGTGCAAACAAATTTGGAACTAAATATTATTAAAACATTTAATATTTTGTCTGCATGCGGGGCATTTGTGGCAATTCGACACATTTCTAGTTTCAATGTAGAACTATTTGAAAATAAAATATATAATTGAATAAAGTTTTGGTTATCACTAATACCTAGAACTGAATGACTACCTTTTGGTTTGTGTGTTTCTGCAATTGTTCCTTAGTGATTCCTGATTGAGAAATTATCAGTACTGGTTATTCCAGGAAGTTTACTCCAACAATAATTTCACTTACATATGACTGTTCTATTATAAGAAAAACATGAATGTATTTTGTGATACTGTCTAATTGTCAAAATTCCTTGTACGGAAGGCACATACTATTTGTGCTCACTATATAGTTAGTCTGGTTGCCATACATTTTGTGCACACTTAATAATAATTAATCCAGTCTGGATGCCACACTATTTGTGAAATACCTGATTAACCACATTCTATACATACTTTATGAGAATTTAGCCAGTATTGCCACACTATTTGTGCAAAAAATCTATGAATGTAATTATTAGGTTGACACATTATGTGCACAATGTATGACAACTAAGTCAAATTGCCATATTATTAGTGCTCGCTACAAATAATAAAGTAATTCTTATTATGTGTATACTACATGATTGTATACATGAATGTATATCAGAGTTTAAAAGTATATCTGCCACATTATGTGTGTACATTGAACGATTATTAAATCAGGTTGCCATATTATGTGTGTACACTTTGAGAATTGACAAAGGTTGCCACAAAATATGGAAAATCCAATCAGGTTGCAACATTATGTACGTTTGTGTATTATGGGTGGCCTTATTATGAAATATGGGTGATCACACTATGAGAGTACAATATATGAGAATCAAACACTTTTATTGCCAAAATTTAGTGGAGGAAGACCTGAAAAGTACCCTTATTACAAACGTGTATTATTTTCGGCACAAAAAGGCACATGAGTAGAACCACTAATGTTTCGTAAGCTAGCTGGATAGATTCCCCATAAAAAAAGAATCCAAGTTCCTGGCCGGATTGGAACACACAGCAATGAGAGGTAAGTGGTTTTTAGTCAATGACATTGACTTGTTAATAACCACATGGCCATGAACATACCTACATAATGTCGAGCTTTTGTTGTATACTTATAAGAATAATAATAATATAATTGACCCGATAGGCCTGAACAAATTCTATTTCTGGCAGATAACTTAAATTCACACATTGCTGAATACTAGAATGCAACCGTTTTGCCCATAAAGATCTAGTGTCTGACTACGTCATTAGATTCACTATATACAATAGCATTAGCCTTCGGGCCTTTTACAGAGGTAAATTTCTACCGTCCAGTTAGCTCAATAGGTAAAGCATTTCAGTTTCCCAGGTGCATGTCATTTTAGTTGTGATTAAACATGAAATCCGTTCTCAGTAACAGTCATTCCCGCTGTGCCTCTGCTCTGGCATGTACAGAAGTTATCCGGGACAATGTGTTGGCTGAACTGTGCTCTGGTAAACTCAATGTGACTTACTGTCTTGATCTGGTCACCACCAACAAGAGCAGATCCATGATTTTAACGTTTATGTAAAATATTTGCATTACACAGGCATGATGTTAACAACCTGTGAATCTAAATGTCCAATATCATGCCTCTATGTCCTCTGGGCCTTGCAAATTTTTACAACCAGATTATATGATATCTGAATGCTGCAATGTTAAACATTTTTGCTGTGGGCATATTTGATTAGCATAAAAATAGTTTCATTTCAATTTATTCAGGAGTCAAACTCTCCCTAGTCATCTTTTCCCAGATGATAATATTTTACCATACAAATACAAATTTATGAAAATGAAAATAATTATGTCTGCCAACTACTAGCTTAAGGACTTCAGCGTACCCGTTTATATATATGACATATGACGTGAACGCTGAAAATAACCCCGTAGGGAAAGTCCACCAATAATCGTGCCAGGAATCTGACACGCTCGTATTTATTTATCGAACATGCCACTAAGTAAAGTGAAGCATACCTTGATAAAACGATATATAATCTGTTGATAAGCCAATAATGGGCAGATAAAAATCTTATTAGGAACATAAACTACCTAATAGTTTCCGACAGGTAAAAATTTCGACACTTGGCCGCCATATTGTCAAAATGTTTGACCACGTGATTACGAGATTGACCTTTATGAACCCATGTGCCTCCAATATTTTTATATAGAGGATATTTGTTTGTTTGTGTGTAAGATGAAATTTTATTTCATCGAGTGAGCTTTAAAAACAGTATTCTCACGAGTGGCGTAGCCACGAGTGAGAATACTGTTTTTAAAGTTCACGAGATGAAATAAAATTACATCTTACACAACAAACAGACAAATTTTCTTTTTATTTTATGCTTAAAAACAAGTTAAAACGAAATTTCCATAATTTTAACGTTAATATTAAAATCTGTTTCCCCCATTGAGAGCCCCATTTAGACGGAATTTCTCATTTAAAACAAGAAGTCTTGAGCTGAAAAATAAGTCCGCCAATCAAGGTTAAATGACGGTGATATTTATTCATTTTATTTAAAAAAAAATATGAATGATCGCTTGTTTTAATCATAAAAACAGACAATTCTTGCAGGAGAAAATTCCAACCATCCATCAATATTTCTGTTACTTACTGCGAATTTATATTAGACCTTGCTTTCTAAAATGTAAACGGCAGCCATTTTTTAAAGTTGTGTATTTCATGGGAGGAAAATAATTGTGTAAGATTCAGAAGGATATAATTTGGATTTGTTAGTCATACACCTTTTTAAAAGAAAGAAAACTTATTTGAGGATTGTAACAGACAAAAAATAAGTGTTGACAGAAGTTGAAAACATTCAGAAAAGGAGCTAGGAAAATGGAAAAAATTGGAAGCTTGCTGAAGGAAACGCTGGGTTGTTTTAACTTATTTTACGAGTGATGGCTGTCAATGCTTTTCAATTTTTCATAAAGCATACGGCAGTTATTGCTCGTAGGATACTTTAATATGCCCAAATGTCATCAAGAGCCCGTTTTGCATGGGGAAGGAATGTATTTTTCAGACTGTAAAAACGAAACAAAAAAAAATTAGAGACAAAATTTGGTGATTGGAATTTGAAGGAATAGAAGTAAGTTTTCTCTCTGTGTTACTTTTGACATTTAAGTTATATATCTATTTCAGCTTTGCTATTTCTTTTAACAGCCTGACATTGTCAGAATTGTAAGTAAAAATAAAATTGAGGTACATGTGGGGAAAATCTTAAAAAAGTAGTTTCGTCATTGAAAAAAGTGAAATTATATTTTAATAATTTTCACTGTGAAATTATCAAATATAATTTTCACGGATAAATCAGTAATCCACTGAAAAGCATAAAATAAAGATTACTTTTTTTTAAGATGTTGAAAAAGGTTACTTACTGACTGATATATTCAATAAAATCATAATTAAATACTAAAAAAATTATGAAAATAAATAAAAACATTATCTTGAATAAAAATATCGAAATCATGTCAACAAAATGTTCTAAATATAGTACACAACTCTATTCAAATCTGTTCCCGCGAATGACGTCATACGAGGTCTCGCGTGGCACATGAATGTCATGGCCGACTGTAGTCGGCGAAAATTGATGTTATACAGTTAAATAGGCAATTTTAATGACGGTATTGATATTTTATTACTTGAATTGTTTAAGAACGATATTTAAATAATTGTTTTACCGTAAAATGCACAAGAATTGATCGGGTCAAGTGTATTTGCAAGTGAAAAACAACAATAAATCAACTTATGTTATTCTGGTTAGGTTTCGTAACGGGTCTAATCCAAAACTTTAATGCCGCATCTGATGAAAAACAAAAATGTTAAAAAGCGGCTTATAAAGTTTTGGAAGCCAGAACTAGCCAACTACATGTTACTTGAAAAATAAATTACTATGATCACTTTATTCAATATTAACGAGTGTTGACAAATGTCTAGTACTTGGACAGTCTCAAAGAGACCAGCCAAAAATACATTTTAACATATTGGATAGGGGTGTCGAACAATCCAGTAAGGAAGATACAATCATGATATGCGGCAGATATGAAGTTAGTGACCCTTTGTTTCATGGGAAAATATTGTAGGTAAGATGAATACCACAGATCACCCCTGAACCTAGGTTCTATTGGGCAAGTAATGCTAACTGTATCTTACAAATCATTTTGTCTGTAGGGGAGTTTATAACGAAAAGAAATATGAATAAGCATAATAATGCAGGATAATTAAAAATCCCATAAGGGAACCATGGAAAAAATTTAACTTTTTTTGTTGGATTTTTAAGTCACACCAAGACAGTATAGGTCAAATGATGACTGCATTATTTCAGGCACGAACGGGCACCAGAGAAAAGCCATCAAAGTTAAACAAGTTAGCTTGATAGCTCACTGATACAGTCTATTGTAATGTAAAATGTAAATTCTCCATAGCAACCGATGGTACCAAAACTACAAAAGTTTTTTATGCTAGCATCTGAAAATTGATGCTTGAGTAAGTTTTAGAAGAAATTGCATTCTATTACTGAAGTATCTTTTCAGCATTGTGATATCTTTACATAATAGCACATAAGGCCGTATTTATTTTGATACATTCTTTGGAGCTAAGAAAGAAAAATGAAAGATTAAATTTTTGCACAGATCATATTTATTTATAAAATAGATTCATATATAACATATTTTCCTACGAAATTTCCACTTTTCAATTTACATTGGCTGATTCAAAATGTTTACCCATGATGCTTTTTCGTATTGTCCAATCATATTCACCCCATCCAAACTCACCAGCCAATAGGTTTTCAGCAAGAATGTCATAAAGAACATGATTGGATAATCCTAGCACATGTTTAAAGATAATAAATCATACAATACAACTGAAAATTGGAAACTTCCATGGACAAAATAGTTATGACATTATGACTTATAAATGAAAAAAAAATGGAATTCTTCCTCACACTTGCTACATGATCAACATGTTGTTTTCTGACTTACAGTGTACACACAAAACATCATTAACAAGAAATCATAATCACTCTCAGAAAATAACACAAAATCATTTCTTCAGATTTAACAATTTGTGATACTACATAATTATTACACCAATTAACAAGTAATATATACTGGGTCAAAAGATAACTTTTGTCCCAAATATATATCAAATAACAGGTAATTTTTACTAGGACAAATGGTAACTTTTGTCCCAGACATACATCAATCAACAGGTAATATTATACTGGGACGAAAGATAACTTTTGTCCCAAATATATATCAATCAACAGGAAATATTATACTGGGACGAAAGATAACTTTTGTCCCAAATATATATCAATCAAAAGGTAATATATACTGGGACAAAAGATAACTTTTGTCCCAAATATATATCAACTGAAAGGTAATATATCTTTACACAATTGCAACTGCTGTTCAATTTCTCACGCACAAACAGGAATTCACATGAAATACTAGACAAGCACTTAATACTACTGGAAAACCTTAGTAAGTATTAACTAAACTATCTAATTAACATGTCTCTGGCAGTAATATGTAAGCTGTTTAAACAATTTCAGTATAAAAAATTTAATACAAAAATCTTATCAGTATCAATACTGTTGGTGTCCAAAATTAACCATTACTTTCTAAATTACAATTCAAATACTTCAAGCTTTACCAGAGAACAATAATGCACAAGTCATATTAAGAATATTATATTTGATTGAATTACTAATGGTTTAAGATATGGGAGAAAATCAAAAACAATAATGCTGGTACAACAAAAAATCATATATACTGGAGAATATATTTTAGTAAAATTTTTGAAACTGTTCCTTTTAAATTCAAAGTATATGTCTAAATACATATATACAAGACTGTAAAAAGTTCTTTTTACATCAGTAATATCAATTAAAATTCACTGATTAGTAGTAGTTATAGTTATTATAGTATATATAACAAGTAAGTTACGAGGATATAACACTGGCTGGGGCGACATCGACGGATGTTTCTACTTAAAAATGTTGAGGCCGTCAGTTTTTAAATCCTCATTAAAAGTGTACTGAATATAATGGCTCAGTTAGAACATAGTAACAATTCCTAATCATGAAGTAAATGCTATAATTCCTTTGATTAACATACAGTCAATTTGTATTCTATAAATTTTATGTATAATTAGAAAAAAAAGTATATAAGCAATATTATGGTTAGCACCATGGGTTTTAACTTTATGATGATTGTACATTATATAAACGCATGCAAATTGGTATATGGTTCAAGTAACTATGATAATTGCAGTTTACTTAAGTTTTCTAAATAAACAGTAAAATCCTGTGGAATCATTTCTACAAAATTAAATAGCCAATTAAAACTTTGTAATTTACTCTTTAATCACAGTAAAACTATTTATGTACATATAATATATAACTGTTAATGATAGAAGGTAGTAGGTAAGGCATTGTATGTAAACAAAAAGTCTGATTTCATTTGTCAAAAGTCATTAAACATGTGTTTAGAAGAAAAAATAAATCCAATAACAAGGATACCAAAGGGCACTTCAAAATAGAGTCTAAAC